>NC_058085.1:378926679-379163279 GCF_014858855.1 Bufo gargarizans
ATGTGTGGAGAAAAAGAGGCACAGCACACCAACATCAAAACCTCATCCCAACTGTGAAGTATGGTGGGGGGGGCATCATGGTTTGGGGCTGCTTTGCTGCGTCAGGGCCTGGACGGATTGCTGTCATCGAAGGAAAAATGAATTCCCAAGTTTATCAAGACATTTTGCAGGAGAACTTGAGGCCATCTGTCCACCAGCTGAAGCTCAACAGAAGATGGATGCTGCAACAGGACAACGACCCAAAGCATAGAAGTAAATCAACAACAGAATGGCTTAAACAGAAGAAAATCCACCTTCTGGAGAGGCCCAGTCAGAGTCCTGATCTCAACCCGATGGAGATGCTGCGGCAGGACCTCAAGAAAGCGATTCACACCAGACATCCCGAGAATATCGCTGAACTGAAACCGTTCTGTAAAGAGGAATGGTGAAGAATTACTCCCGACCGTTGTGCTCGTCTGATCTGCAACTACAGGAAACGTTTGGTGGAAGTTATTGCTGCCAAAGGAGGTTCAACCAGTTATTAAATCCAAGGGTTCACATACTTTCTCCACCTGCCCTGTGAATGGTTACATGGTGGGTTCAATAAAAACATGGTAACATTTAACTCTTTGTGTGTTATTAGGTTAAGCCGACTGTGATTGTCTATTGTTGTGACTGAGATGAAGATCAGATCACATTTTAGGACCAATTTGTGCAGAAATCCATATCATTCCAAAGGGTTCACATACTTTGTCTTGCAACTGTAGTAGGTGATCGTTTCTAGACACACTCTTGCCATCGAAGCTTGCAGTCTTATCAGCTGCTTCCTGTAAGGGTTTCATGCAGCTGTGTGGGAGCATCTTCTGTTGCAATCCAGATGTGTCAACTTCATTTGACCTTCTGTTATAAATAAGTGTTTGGCCGTGTCCAGTGCTTGGTTGTGCTCTTCTTGTGAGAAGGGTGGGGTGACGGCTTCCTCCCGGTGTCAGACTCTTCCACTGGAAAGCTGTGTGAGATTTCAGTCATTTAGGCCTCTTGCACATGAAAGTTGTGCATCCATTCAGTGCATTGGGGACTGCAATTTGCGGTCCCCAATGCACGGGCAATGTCCGTGCAGAGCCCGGAACAGATTGAGACCCATTCAACTTGAATGGGTCCGTGATCCGTCCGCACCGCAAAAAATAGAACACGTTCTATTTTTTTGCGGTGCGGAGGCACGGACAGAAACACTACGGAAGCACTCTGTAGTGCTTCCGTGCGGTTCCAATCCGTGTTTCCGTTCCGCATCTACGTGATTGCGGACCCATTCAAGTGAATGGGTCCGCATCCATGCTGATACCCATGTATTGTAAACCGCCCTTATGCGGTCCGCAATACGGCCACGTGCACACAGCGTTCATCTGAGAAATCTATTCTTCTGGTTTCTGACCCAGATATTTCAGGACCAGAGTTTATTAATAGATACATAATGACTGTCCTGACTATCAATATTTGTGCAATGGGGTATGCGAATAACAGGACCGTACAGTGCCAAAATAATAGAGCCATAACAGTACACAACTAACAGGACCGTACAGTATACAAATTACAGGACTGTACAGTATACACATAACAGGACCGTACAGTATACAAATAGCAGGACCGTACAGTATACAAATAGCAGGACCGTACAGTATACAAATAGCAGGACCGTACAGTATACAACTAACAGGACCGTACAGTATACAACTAACAGGACCGTACAGTATACAAATAGCAGGACCGTACAGTATACAACTAACAGGACCGTACAGTATACAACTAACAGGACCGTACAGTACACAAATAGCAGGACCGTACAGTACACAAATAGCAGGACCGTACAGTACACAAATAGCAGGACCGTACAGTATACACATAACAGGACCGTACAGTATACACATAACAGGACCGTACAGTATACACATAACAGGACCGTACAGTACACAACTAGCAGGACCGTACAGTACACAAATAGCAGGACCGTACAGTATACACATAACAGGACCGTACAGTATACAACTAATAGGACCGTACAGTATACAACTAACAGGACCGTACAGTACACAACTAGCAGGACCGTACAGTACACAACTAGCAGGACCGTACAGTACACAAATAGCAGGACCGTACAGTATACAACTAACAGGACTGTACAGTATACACATAACAGGACCGTACAGTATACACATAACAGGACCGTACAGTACACAACTAGCAGGACCGTACAGTACACAAATAGCAGGACCGTACAGTATACACATAACAGGACCGTACAGTATACAACTAATAGGACCGTACAGTATACAACTAACAGGACCGTACAGTACACAACTAGCAGGACCGTACAGTACACAACTAGCAGGACCGTACAGTACACAACTAGCAGGACCGTACAGTACACAAATAGCAGGACCGTACAGTATACACATAACAGGACCGTACAGTATACACATAACAGGACCGTACAGTATACACATAACAGGACCGTACAGTATACAACTAGCAGGACCGTACAGTACACATATAACAGGACCGTACAGTACACACATAACAGGACCGTACAGTATACAACTAACAGGACCGTACAGTACACACATAACAGGACCGTACAGTATACAAATAGCAGGACCGTACAGTACACAACTAATAGGACCGTACAGTACACAACTAATAGGACCGTACAGTACACACATAACAGGGCCGTACAGTACACAAATAGCAGGACCGTACAGTACACAAATAACAGGACCGTACAGTACACATATAACAGGACCGTACAGTATACACATATAACAGGACCGTACAGTATACACATAACAGGACCGTACAGTATACACATAACAGGACCGTACAGTATACACATAACAGGACCGTACAGTATACAAATAGCAGGACCGTACAGTACACAACTAATAGGACCGTACAGTACAACTAACAGGACCGTACAGTATACACATAACAGGGCCGTACAGTACAACTAATAGGACCGTACAGTACACACATAACAGGGCCGTACAGTACACAAATAGCAGGGCCGTACAGTACACAAATAGCAGGACCGTACAGTACACAAATAACAGGACCGTACAGTACACATATAACAGGACCGTACAGTATACACATATAACAGGACCGTACAGTATACACATAACAGGACCGTACAGTATACACATATAACAGGACTGTACAGTACACAAATAGCAGGACCGTACAGTATACACATAACAGGACCGTACAGTACACAAATAGCAGGACCGTACAGTATACACATAACAGGACCGTACAGTATACAAATAGCAGGACCGTACAGTATACAAATAGCAGGACCGTACAGTACACATATAGTAAGATCATGCAGTTTAAAACAGCAGAGACCCGCAGCACATGTATGCAATCAGCCATTTCCCCCCTCAGGTGTCGTGGTCCAGGCTGGAAGCGTGAGCCGCACGCACTCACTCCCGTAACAATGTTCCCTGTCTGAGATTGGGGAACCCGTTACACTGCACTGATAGCCCAAACCTCAAGCAGGCTTTGGCGGCTATTAGTGGAATATACCAATACAGGCCACTAGGTGGCAGCACTGTATATAGCCGCCAATGAACACAATGGGCAGTCTATTGATTGCCAGTTATAGTCAGCCAGGGTGACTTAAAAAAGCAAAACAATGTTTACAAAAAACTTTAAAAAAAATTCAAAAGTTCAAATCACCCCTCTTTTCCCAAAATAAAAATATTTAACCAATAAAAATAAAAAATAAACATCATGGGCATCATCGGGTGCGAAAATGCCCGTACTATTAAAATATAACAATATTAATTCCATATGTAAAAAAATAAACAAAAACGTCATTTTTTGTCACTTCAACTTCCCCAAAAATGTTTATAAAAAGTCATCAAAATGTCGCACACACTTCAAAATGGTATCACTAAAACGTACAGATCGCCCCGCGAAAAAATTAGCCCTAACACAGCTCCGTGCACGTAACTACAAAAAAGTTATAGGGGTTAAAATATGGTGTTTTTTTCAAGGTTTAAAATTTTTGGCTTCAGTATTAAAAGGCAAGAAAAACTACACAAGTATCATTGTAATCGTACTGGTCTGGAGAATAAAGGGAACAGCAAAAAATGAAAACCATGTCAGAATTGTTTTTTTCCCCCCAATTCCACCCCATTTGGAGTGTTATTCCCGCTTCACATTACATTGTATTAAATGGTGGCATTAGAAAGTACAACTTGTAAAAAATAAGCCCTCATTAGGCAGGGGAAGGCGGGGAGTGAAAAACGAAAACGTAAAGAACGGAAAATCGCAAGGTCTTTTAAGAGTTAAATATCTGGGTAGCGTTGAGCGATATTTTCTGCATGTTCGCAAAGACCTCTGCGGAGCCCATACATTTTACGGTAGGACGGAGGCTACTTTGTTAACAAAGTTTTCAAACTAATCAGGTTCGGACACGGCAATCCAAATCCGATTCGCTCAACGTTATATCTGGGGATGAGTGGTAGTGTATCTATATAAGGAATAGGAGCACTACTACTCCCATCCAGATATCTAGGACACGGATACTGAGACAGATACTTCTGTCCTAAGTTTCCGGATTGGAGTAGTAGTGTATGAAGACGGAGGTTTTAATCGCTGGTCTTGATTCGCTCAGCGCTGATGCGACACTTTGATGCTGAGGCGCAGTACAGGATCTCAATCAACTCTGGCCTCCGCCGGCGTCTTTGCAAAATACATAAAGGGGTCGTCTGTTTTTTACTATTGATGACCGATCCTCAGGATAGGTCATCAATATCACAGCGTCGGGGGTCCGACACCCGGGCCCCCCGCCGATCAGCTGTATGAGGAGAAAGTAGCGCTTCCATGAGTACTGCCTTCTCTGCTCAGTTTACCGGCTGGCCGCGGCAATTTCAGTATAATCACAGTTATGGCGCCGACCTTCACTTCTATAGGACGGCTCTGCAGAATTTACTTCAACAGACAAAGCCGTCCTATAGAAGGGAATGGGGGCACCATACTTGTCATTACACTACTCCCACTCTCCAAACTGATCGGCGGACCCCCACTGATAGGTCATCAATGTTAGAAAAGCGGACAACCCCTTTAAAGGGCTGTGCTCAGGCAGCGTGTTATAGAGCAGGAGGAGCTGAGCAGATTATATATACAGAGAACCTGTCACTGTGTAATCTGCAGGCAGCGTGTTATAGAGCAGGAGGAGCTGAGCAGATTATATATACAGAGAACCTGTCACTGTGTAATCTGCAGGCAGCGTGTTATAGAGCAGGAGGAGCTGAGCAGATTATATATACAGAGAAGCTGTCACCATGTAATCTGCAGGCAGTGTGTTATAGAGCAGGAGGAGCTGAGCAGATTATATATAAAGAGAACCTGTCACCATGTAATCTGCAGGCAGCGTGTTATAGAGCAGGAGGAGCAGAGCAGATTATATATACAGAGAACCTGTCACCGTGTAATCTGCAGGCAGCGTGTTATAGAGCAGGAGGAGCTGAGCAGATTATATATACAGAGAACCTGTCACCATGTAATCTGCAGGCAGCGTGTTATAGAGCAGGAGGAGCTGAGCAGATTATATATAAAGAGAACCTGTCACCGTGTAATCTGCAGGCAGTGTGTTATAGAGCAGGAGGAGCTGAGCAGATTATATATACAGAGAAGCTGTCACCATGTAATCTGCAGGCAGTGTGTTATAGAGCAGGAGGAGCTGAGCAGATTATATATAAAGAGAACCTGTCACCATGTAATCTGCAGGCAGCGTGTTATAGAGCAGGAGGAGCAGAGCAGATTATATATACAGAGAACCTGTCACCATGTAATCTGCAGGCAGCGTGTTATAGAGCAGGAGGAGCAGAGCAGATTATATATACAGAGAACCTGTCACCATGTAATCTGCAGGCAGTGTGTTATAGAGCAGGAGGAGCTGAGCAGATTATATATACAGAGAACCTGTCACCATGTAATCTGCAGGCAGTGTGTTATAGAGCAGGAGGAGCTGAGCAGATTATATATAAAGAGAACCTGTCACCATGTAATCTGCAGGCAGTGTGTTATAGAGCAGGAGGAACTGAGCAGATTATATATACAGAGAACCTGTCACCGTGTAATCTGCAGGCAGCGTGTTATAGAGCAGGAGGAGCTGAGCAGATTATATATAGAGAGAACCTGTCACCATGTAATCTGCAGGCAGCGTGTTATAGAGCAGGAGGAGCTGAGCAGATTATATATACAGAGAACCTGTCACCATGTAATCTGCAGGCAGCGTGTTATAGAGCAGGAGGAGCTGAGCAGATTATATATACAGAGAACCTGTCACCATGTAATCTGCAGGCAGCATGTTATAGAGCAGGAGGAGCTGAGCAGATTATATATACAGAGAACCTGTCACCATGTAATCTGCAGGCAGCGTGTTATAGAGCAGGAGGAGCTGAGCAGATTATATATACAGAGAACCTGTCACCATGTAATCTGCAGGCAGCGTGTTATAGAGCAGGAGGAGCTGAGCAGATTATATATACAGAGAACCCTGTCACCATGTAATCTGCAGGCAGCGTGTTATAGAGCAGGAGGAGCTGAGCAGATTATATATACAGAGAACCTGTCACCAGTGTAATCTGCAGGCAGTGTGTTATAGAGCAGGAGGAGCTGAGCAGATTATATATACAGAGAACCTGTCACCATGTAATCTGCAGGCAGTGTGTTATAGAGCAGGAGGAGCTGAGCAGATTATATATACAGAGAACCTGTCACCATGTAATCTGCAGGCAGCGTGTTATAGAGCAGGAGGAGCAGAGCAGATTATATATACAGAGAACCTGTCACCATGTAATCTGCAGGCAGCGTGTTATAGAGCAGGAGGAGCAGAGCAGATTATATATACAGAGAACCTGTCACCATGTAATCTGCAGGCAGCGTGTTATAGAGCAGGAGAAGCTGAGCAGATTATATATACAGAGAACCTGTCACCATGTAATCTGCAGGCAGCGTGTTATAGAGCAGGAGGAGCTGAGCAGATTATATATAGAGAGAACCTGTCACCGTGTAATCTGCAGGAAGTGTGTTATAGAGCAGGAGGAGCTGAGCAGATTATATATAAAGAGAACCTGTCACCGTGTAATCTGCAGGCAGTGTGTTATAGAGCAGGAGGAGCTGAGCAGATTATATATAAAGAGAACCTGTCACCGTGTAATCTGCAGGCAGTGTGTTATAGAGCAGGAGGAGCTGAGCAGATTATATATAAAGAGAACCTGTCACCATGTAATCTGCAGGCAGCGTGTTATAGAGCAGGAGGAGCAGAGCAGATTATATATACAGAGAACCTGTCACCGTGTAATCTGCAGGCAGTGTGTTATAGAGCAGGAGGAGCTGAGCAGATTATATATAAAGAGAACCTGTCACCATGTAATCTGCAGGCAGTGTGTTATAGAGCAGGAGGAGCTGAGCAGATTATATATAAAGAGAACCTGTCACCATGTAATCTGCAGGCAGCGTGTTATAGAGCAGGAGGAGCTGAGCAGATTATATATACAGAGAACCTGTCACCGTGTAATCTGCAGGCAGCGTGTTATAGAGCAGGAGGAGCAGAGCAGATTATATATACAGAGAACCTGTCACCATGTAATCTGCAGGCAGCGTGTTATAGAGCAGGAGGAGCTGAGCAGATTATATATAGAGAGAACCTGTCACCGTGTAATCTGCAGGCAGCGTGTTATAGAGCAGGAGGAGCTGAGCAGATTATATATACAGAGAACCTGTCACCGTGTAATCTGCAGGCAGCATGTTATAGAGCAGGAGGAGCTGAGCAGATTATATATACAGAGAACCTGTCACCGTGTAATCTGCAGGCAGCGTGTTATAGAGCAGTAGGAGCTGAGCAGATTATATATACAGAGAACCTGTCACCATGTAATCTGCAGGCAGTGTGTTATAGAGCAGGAATTGCTGAGCAGATTATATATAGAGAACCTGTCACTGTGTAATCTGCAGGCAGCGTGTTATAGAGCAGGAGGAGCTGAGCAGATTATATACAGAGAACCTGTCACCATGTAATCTGCAGGCAGTGTGTTATAGAGCAGGAGGAGCTGAGCAGATTATATATACAGAGAACCTGTCACCATGTAATCTGCAGGCAGCGTGTTATAGAGCAGGAGGAGCTGAGCAGATTATATATAAAGAAAACCTGTCACCGTGTAATCTGCAGGCAGCGTGTTATAGAGCAGTAGGAGCTGAGCAGATTATATATACAGAGAACCTGTCACGTGTAATCTGCAGGCAGCGTGTTATAGAGCAGTAGGAGCTGAGCAGATTATATATAAAGAGAACCTGTCACCATGTAATCTGCAGGCAGCGTGTTATAGAGCAGGAGGAGCTGAGCAGATTATATATACAGAGAACCTGTCACCATGTAATCTGCAGGCAGCGTGTTATAGAGCAGGAGGAGCTGAGCAGATTATATATACAGAGAACCTGTCACCATGTAATCTGCAGGCAGCGTGTTATAGAGCAGGAGGAGCTGAGCAGATTATATATACAGAGAACCCGTCACCATGTAATCTGCAGGCAGCGTGTTATAGAGCAGTAGGAGCTGAGCAGATTATATATAAAGAGAACCTGTCACCATGTAATCTGCAGGCAGCGTGTTATAGATCAGGAGGAGCTGAGCAGATTATATATACAGAGAACCTGTCACCATGTAATCTGCAGGCAGCGTGTTATAGAGCAGGAGGAGCTGAGCAGATTATATATACAGAGAACCTGTCACCGTGTAATCTGCAGGCAGCGTGTTATAGAGCAGGAGAAGCTGAGCAGATTATATATAAAGAAAACCTGTCACCGTGTAATCTGCAGGCAGCGTGTTATAGAGCAGTAGGAGCTGAGCAGATTATATATACAGAGAACCTGTCACCGTGTAATCTGCAGGCAGCGTGTTATAGAGCAGTAGGAGCTGAGCAGATTATATATAAAGAGAACCTGTCACCATGTAATCTGCAGGCAGCGTGTTATAGAGCAGGAGGAGCTGAGCAGATTATATATACAGAGAACCTGTCACCATGTAATCTGCAGGCAGCGTGTTATAGAGCAGGAGGAGCTGAGCAGATTATATATACAGAGAACCTGTCACCGTGTAATCTGCAGGCAGCGTGTTATAGAGCAGGAGGAGCTGAGCAGATTATATATAAAGAGAACCTGTCACCGTGTAATCTGCAGGCAGCGTGTTATAGAGCAGGAGGAGCTGAGCAGATTATATATACAGAGAACCTGTCACCATGTAATCTGCAGGCAGCGTGTTATAGAGCAGGAGGAGCTGAGCAGATTATATATAAAGAGAACCTGTCACCGTGTAATCTGCAGGCAGCGTGTTATAGAGCAGGAGGAGCTGAGCAGATTATATATACAGAGAACCTGTCACCATGTAATCTGCAGGCAGCGTGTTATAGAGCAGGAGGAGCTGAGCAGATTATATATACAGAGAACCTGTCACCATGTAATCTGCAGGCAGCGTGTTATAGAGCAGGAGGAGCTGAGCAGATTATATATACAGAGAACCTGTCACCATGTAATCTGCAGGCAGCGTGTTATAGATCAGGAGGAGCTGAGCAGATTATATATACAGAGAACCTGTCACCATGTAATCTGCAGGCAGCGTGTTATAGAGCAGGAGGAGCTGAGCAGATTATATATACAGAGAACCTGTCACCGTGTAATCTGCAGGCAGCGTGTTATAGAGCAGGAGAAGCTGAGCAGATTATATATACAGAGAACCCGTCACCATGTAATCTGCAGGCAGCGTGTTATAGAGCAGTAGGAGCTGAGCAGATTATATATAAAGAGAACCTGTCACCATGTAATCTGCAGGCAGCGTGTTATAGAGCAGGAGGAGCTGAGCAGATTATATATACAGAGAACCTGTCACCATGTAATCTGCAGGCAGCGTGTTATAGAGCAGGAGGAGCTGAGCAGATTATATATACAGAGAACCTGTCACCATGTAATCTGCAGGCAGCATGTTATAGAGCAGGAGGAGCTGAGCAGATTATATATACAGAGAACCTGTCACCGTGTAATCTGCAGGCAGCGTGTTATAGAGCAGGAGGAGCTGAGCAGATTATATATAAAGAGAACCTGTCACCGTGTAATCTGCAGGCAGTGTGTTATAGAGCAGGAGGAGCTGAGCAGATTATATATACAGAGAACCTGTCACCGTGTAATCTGCAGGCAGCGTGTTATAGAGCAGGAGGAGCTGAGCAGATTATATATACAGAGAACCTGTCACCATGTAATCTGCAGGCAGCGTGTTATAGAGCAGGAGGAGCTGAGCAGATTATATATACAGAGAACCCGTCACCATGTAATCTGCAGGCAGCGTGTTATAGAGCAGTAGGAGCTGAGCAGATTATATATACAGAGAACCTGTCACCGTGTAATCTGCACGCAGCGTGTTATAGAGCAGGAGGAGCTGAGCAGATTATATATACAGAGAACCTGTCACCATGTAATCTGCAGGCAGCGTGTTATAGAGCAGGAGGAGCTGAGCAGATTATATATACAGAGAACCTGTCACCGTGTAATCTGCAGGCAGCGTGTTATAGAGCAGGAGGAGCTGAGCAGATTATATATATAGAGAACCTGTCACCGTGTAATCTGCAGGCAGCGTGTTATAGAGCAGGAGGAGCTGAGCAGATTATATATATAGAGAACCTGTCACCGTGTAATCTGCAGGCAGCGTGTTATAGAGCAGTAGTGTTTCTGTTTCCATTTTGTTTTTCCTTTCCGTTTTCCATATGGCATATACAGTATACATTAATTACATAGAATTGGGCTGGGCATAAAATTTTAAATAGATGGTTCTGCAAAAACGGAAAGGATACGGAAGACATACGGAGTACATTCCGTATGTGTTCTGTTTTTTTGCGGACCCATTGACTTGAATGGAGCCACGGATCGTGATTTGCTGGCAATAATAGGACATGTTCTATCTTTGAACGGAAATACGGAAACTGAATGCATACAGAGGTACATTCCGTTTTTTTGCAGAACCATTGAAATGAATAGTTCCGTATATGGAACGCAAAAAACGTTCACACAATTACTGAAGAATTGCAATGTCTAGTACAAGCGATAAACCGTCCCGAGGGGGTGAAAAAAATAAGTATAGAAAATCTAAAAATATTTTTATTTTTAAATAGCAGAAATATTAATATTTAAAAAATATCCTTTTATCACTTAAAAAATCAAAACAGTAAAAAAATATTTACCTAATTGGTATCTCGAACCCAAACAATGAAAATATGACTATTTTTCCTGCCCGGTGAATGCTGTACAGAAGAAAGATATGTTTTTTTTTACCGCATCTCTGAAGAAATCAGATAAAAAGTAAACCTGTAAATAATTGCAGCTCACTCTGCGCCACAAGCCCTAAAGTTATAGGTCAGAAGATGACGACATAAACATGGGGACATTTTTTTTTTTCAAAGTAGTAACACATAAGAAAAAATTTAAATTGGCTGCAATGTGAAAGGGTAAAAAGTATCTGCTTGCCGTCAGTGAATGGAAACATTTGCGTACATCCAGAGCCTGTACGGACCTAACATTTCAGTGTAGGTGAGATCAGGATGGGAAAGAGACTGAAGTGTTCAGCTCTACACTGATACAAACCCTCAGCTGTGTAACCTTTTCTCTACTTATGTTACAAAACTTGCGGCTGCATCCAAATATTTTACGTTAAACATAAGGAAGGCAGCAATGCGTGGAATGGCGGTTCTGTGTCGCTGAGGAGTCGGTCATCGTCCGCACCTGTCTGGAGTGGGGGTTTCTGTTCTCACCTGGAGTTTCAGTGGAACCAGACAATGGATGGGAATCACTACCCGACCTCAGTCCCACAGTTCTGTCCGTGAGTCTCGGGCCCTGGTTTTAGGGGCCAGTGACCCCCATTCCTGGTGACTCAGAACCCGTCCTCCTGATTATTTGTATGATTGTGGGAGAGAGAAGACTTGAGTGACACAAGACCTGACATATGAGGAGAAGTCCTTGAGGTCCAGGCAGTCTTCTTAACTCCTTCCCCCATGAGTGATCGGTCAGAATAAAGCAGAGCCCTCTCCCCAGAATAATGTGAGGAATGCCGGGGGAGTCTCGTCCTGTCCTTCAGTTATCAATGAAATGGGGAATCAAAGGCAGATATCTGTCACAGACGGCTCCCCGAAATGACAGAAACTCCCCACTGCGCAGGTCATTGGCCGCGTGTAATATTCAGTCTATGAGGAAACTCCAGACGTTAAAAAGTTTGCGCTAAAATTGTGACTAATTTGCAAAGTTGTTTCTTGTTTCTCCAAAATGGAAAATAAACAAGAGAAGCTGCTGTAGTAACGTATCAAAGGTACATAGCAAAGGTACAACTCAGACCATTCCAGATGGACCAGATTAATAAGATGCGTGACTTTTAAATAAATGATTTATTAAAGCCAAAAGGAGGCCATCAACCTGACTTGACCCTGGTTTGGAGTGAAATTAAAATATCACTTTTAATAATACAGTTTAAAACTGCTGTGAGCCTAGACACAGATCTAAAAACCTTGTTTGCCACTCCTGTTTATATCTGGACCGTCTGCCTTAAGAGTGGTGGAGATGTGCCCCCTCTCCTACCAGAAACCTACACAGTATTGCCTAGTAAGCCACTGACCTCTAAATAGGTGGTGGCCGATAATAGCTGACACTATGAGTCCGTTAATGCACTGACATTAAGATAGCTTAAATCAGCAGCACGTCGAGCAATATACTGCAAGCCGTCTGTTATACAATCGCGAGTCAGATGTTTCACTGGCATCCACATACATCGACAGTATAGTTGTCACAACCAGACAGCTGAGAAGCTCTGACAGAGGCCTTTCAGAACCTCCTCCTTGAGTTTTCTTTGTTGTGCTGTTCAGTTCCTCATCTCGTTAGCCTCTCTCAGCTGTCATGTAGTTGGACTGATTGCTTCCCTTTAAATTCCGCCCCATAATGCATTACTGGGCGGCTTATACTTCTTCCTGGAGTGTGTGTGCTGATCCTGTTTCCCAGTCTGCTACAAAGCTAAGTGCTGTACATTTATCTGTTATTTTCTGTTTGCTGGATCCCAGGTGACCCTGACTCCCTCCGTGTCTGGTGTAGGGAGCCGGTGGTCATGTCCCCTCACTATTGTAGGGTGTTCAGGGGTTATATAGTCGAGGTACGTGGATATGCAACCATCCACCTTTGGGATCTTTGCATAGGCTGAGCAGCCAGGGAAAGTCTCAGGTCTTGTGCAGGGGTCTCCCTTGGTTCCTTAGCTTTTGGATCCAGCGAGTCATTTATACATGTTGCATTGTCTTGTTTCCTGTACACCGTCCGTGACATTATAAACCGCCAAAACCGTCTCAAGCATGGATCCGGTTTCACTTTTGACTGAACGCTTCCAGGGTCTTTCATTGGAGGTAGCTGATCTCCGTAAGACTTTTTCTCAGTTTCAGGTGACCGGTTCAGCTTGCGTTCATGGAGTTTGTTCTGAGCCTAAGATCTCGCTCCCGGATACCTTCTCCGGGGGTAGTGAGAATTTTGTGCGTTTTAGAGAGGCTTGCAAACTCCATTTTCGCCTTCTTCCCCACTCCTCTGGTGATGAGGAACGGAGGGTGGGGATCATTATATCGCTGCTCAGAGGTAACACTCAGTCCTGGGCCTTTTCGCTGCCGGAGGGGGCACGGCCCCTCCGTTCAGTGGATGAATTCTTTTTAGCCCTGGGTCAGATATATGATGATCCGGATCGTATTGCTTTGGCTGAGTCTAGACTACGTCTATTATGCCAGGGTAAACAATCCGCAGAGATATACTGCTCAGAATTTCGGAGATGGGCAGCTGATACTGGTTGGAATGATGCTGCGCTCCGAAGTCAATTTTGCCATGGTCTTTCGGAGGGATTGAAAGATGCATTCGCCTTTCATGAAAGGCCTATTTCTTTGGACTCTGCTATGTCTCAGGCCGTTCGTATTGACAGGCGTCTTAGAGAGAGAGGAGAGATCTCTCCTTCCTGTCATACTCGGTCCCAGGACTGTGCAGCGGTCTCATTCTGTGCGCAGGGGTCTCAGTCGCTGTCAGCCCCTTCTGAGCAAGAGCCCATGCAGCTGGGGTTGATTGCTTCTGACAATAGAAGATTCAGCTCGCATGGGAGGGTTTGTTTTTGTTGTGGAGGTATAAATCATTTGGCAAATGTTTGTCCCTCTAGGAGATTCAGGCAGTTTTCTGGGAGTAATAAAGAAACAAACAGGAAAAAATCTTTTAAAAATGTTCCGTCTGTTACTATTGGCAGGGTTGAGGCGGAAATTGAAGGTTTTCCGTTTGCTTGTAGTTCCCGTTTTGTCCTGCCGGCTAGGGTGGCGCTAGAGAGCAAGAGCATTTTTTGTGAGATTTTTGTGGATAGTGGAGCAGCTGTCAATCTTGTTGATAATCAATTTGCAATAACTCATGGTTTCCAGGTGCGCACTTTGGGAAAGGATATTCCTGTTTTTGCTATTGATTCCGCTCCACTTTCTCAGAAATCATTAAAGGGCATAGTTCACAATATCCGTTTAATTGTGAGTGATGCTCATGTTGAGGATGTGTCATGTTTCGTCCTTAGCGGTTTACCTACCCCTCTGGTGTTGGGGCTGCCCTGGCTCACTAAGCATAACCCCACCATTGATTGGCAAGCGAAGCAAATAAATGGTTGGAGTGACTTTTGGAGAGAGAATTGCCTCATGACATCTGTTTCTGAGGTTGCTACTAAGACTGTACCATCTTTTCTCTCTGAATTTTCGGATGTCTTCTCTGAGAGTGGAGTTCAGGATTTGCCCCCGCACAGGGAGTACGATTGCCCTATTAATCTCATCCCAGATGCCAAGCTGCCTAAATCTCGTTTATACAATCTTTCCCAACCTGAGAGGATCGCTATGCGTGCTTATATCTCTGAGAGTCTGAGAAAGGGACACATACGACCCTCGAAGTCACCTGTTGCCGCTGGTTTTTTCTTTGTTAAGAAAAAAGATGGTTCTTTAAGACCTTGTCTGGATTTCAGGGAGCTGAACAGTATCACAATTCGCGACCCTTATCCGCTTCCTTTGATCCCGGACCTGTTTAACCAGGTTGTTGGGGCTAAAGTCTTTTCCAAATTAGATCTAAGAGGGGCATACAACCTGGTCAGGGTCAGAGAAGGAGACGAATGGAAGACGGCCTTCAATACCCCTGAGGGCCATTTTGAGAATTTGGTTATGCCTTTTGGTTTGATGAATGCTCCAGCCGTTTTTCAGCATTTCGTGAACAGCATTTTTTATCATTTGATGGGAAAATTTGTATTAGTGTATTTGGATGACATTTAGATTTTTTCTCCTGATTTCAAAACTCATAAGGAACATTTACGTCAGGTCTTGCTCATCCTGCGGGAGAATAAATTATATGCGAAACTGGAAAAATGTGTGTTTGCGGTTCCAGAAATTCAATTTCTGGGGTTTCTTCTCTCCGCTTCTGGTTTTCGCATGGACCCCGAGAAGGTCCGCGCTGTGCTTGAGTGGGAGCTTCCTGAGAATCAGAAGGCGCTGATGCGTTTTTTGGGCTTTGCCAATTATTACAGGAAGTTTATTTTGAATTATTCCTCTATTGTTAAACCACTCACTGATATGACCAGAAAGGGGGTAGATTTTTCTTCTTGGTCGGTAGAAGCGCGTAAGGCTTTTTCTAGTATCAAGGAGAGTTTTGCTTCCGCTCCCATCTTGGTGCAACCTGATATTTCTTTACCCTTCATAGTTGAGGTTGATGCTTCTGAGGTGGGTGTGGGTGCGGTCTTGTCTCAGGGTCCCTCTCCTGCCAAATGGCGACCGTGTGCCTTTTTCTCGAAAAAACTCTCCTCCGCAGAGAGAAATTACGATGTGGGAGATAGGGAATTGTTGGCCATCAAGTTGGCTTTTGAGGAATGGCGCCATTGGCTGGAGGGAGCCAGACACCCTATTACCGTATTTACTGACCATAAAAATCTGGCCTACTTGGAGTCAGCCAAGCGTCTGAACCCGAGACAGGCCAGATGGTCTTTGTTCTTTTCTAGGTTTAATTTTGTTGTCACGTTCCGCCCTGGAGTTAAGAATGTGAAGGCAGATGCCCTGTCACGTTGTTTTCCGGGAGGCGGGAATTTTGAAGACCCGGGTCCCATTTTGGCTGAAGGTGTGGTGGTCTCTGCTCTTTTTCCTGAATTGGAGGCAGAGGTGCAGGCAGCCCAGTCAGAGGCTCCTGATCTTTGTCCTCCTGGGAGGTTGTTTGTGCCTCTCGCTTTAAGACACAAGATTTTTAAGGAACACCACGATACTGTCCTTGCTGGGCACCCGGGGGTAAGAGCCACACTGGATCTCATCGCTCGGAGATTCTGGTGGCCTGCGCTTCGTAAGTCGGTTGAGGGTTTTGTGGCAGCCTGCGAGACTTGCGCTCGTGCCAAAGTCCCTCATTAACGGCCATCAGGTCCTCTCCTTCCCTTACCCATTCCTTCCCGTCCTTGGACACATCTGTCCATGGACTTTATAACGGACCTGCCTCGTTCCTCGGGAAAGACTGTGATTCTGGTGGTGGTGGACCGTTTTAGCAAAATGGTGCATTTCATCCCTTTTCCTGGTTTGCCCAATGCTAAGACGCTGGCGCAGGCATTTATTGATCACATTGTCAAATTGCACGGTATTCCTTCAGACATAGTCTCTGATAGGGGCACGCAGTTTGTTTCCAGATTCTGGAAGGCTTTCTGTTCTCGCTTGGGGGTTCGGTTGTCATTCTCTTCTGCTTTCCACCCGCAGTCGAATGGTCAGACAGAGCGCGTCAATCAGAATCTGGAGACATATCTGCGCTGTTTTGTGGCGGAGAATCAAGAGGATTGGTGTTCTTTTTTGTCCCTTGCTGAGTTTGCTTTAAATAACCGTCGTCAGGAGTCCTCTGATAAGTCACCATTTTTTGGTGCATATGGGTTTCATCCGCAGTTTGGGACTTTCTCGGGAGAGGGGTCTTCTGGTTTACCTGATGAGGACAGATTCTCCTCGACTTTGTCATCTATTTGGCAAAAGATTCAGGATAATCTAAAGAGCATGAGTGAGAGATATAAGCGTGTGGCGGATAAGAGACGTGTGCCTGGTCCGGACCTGAATGTTGGTGATCTGGTGTGGTTGTCTACCAAGAATATCAAATTGAAGGTTCCCTCCTGGAAGTTGGGTCCTAGGTTTATTGGGCCTTACAAAATCCTGTCTGTCATCAATCCTGTTGCATACCGTCTTGATCTTCCTCAGACTTGGAAGATGCATAATGTTTTTCATAAGTCCTTATTGAAACCTTTTGTTCAACCCATTGTACCCTCGCCTTTGCCTCCTCCTCCGATTATGGTTGATGGGAATCTTGAATTTCAGGTCTCTAGGATTGTGGATTCTCGTCTTGTCCGCGGTTCTCTTCAGTACCTTGTTCATTGGGAGGGTTATGGTCCTGAGGAGAGGATGTGGGTCCCAGTGACGGACATTAAGGCCTCTCGTCTCCTCAGGGCTTTCCATAGGTCCCATCCTGAGAAGGTGGGCTCTGAGTGTCCGGAGTCCACTCGTAGAGGGAGGGGTACTGTCACAACCAGACAGCTGAGAAGCTCTGACAGAAGCCTTTCAGAACCTCCTCCTTGAGTTTTCTTTGTTGTGCTGTTCAGTTCCTCATCTCGTTAGCCTCTCTCAGCTGTCATGTAGTTGGACTGATTGCTTCCCTTTAAATTCCTCCCCATAATGCATTACTGGGCGGCTTATACTTCTTCCTGGAGTGTGTGTGCATGCTGATCCTGTTTCCCAGTCTGCTACAAAGTTAAGTGCTGTACATTTATCTGTTATTTTCTGTTTGCTGGATCCCAGGTGACCCTGACTCCCTCCGTGTCTGGTGTAGGGAGCCGGTGGTCGTGTCCCCTCACTATTGTAGGGTGTTCAGGGGTTATATAGTCGAGGTACGTGGATATGCAACCATCCACTTTTGGGATCTTTGCATAGGCTGAGCAGCCAGGGAAAGTCTCAGGTCTTGTGCAGGGGTCTCCCTTTTGGTTCCTTAGCTTTGGATCCAGTGAGTCATATATGCATGTTGCTTTGTCTTGTTTCCTGTACACCGTCCGTAACAATAGTGCTAGATTCAACGTGCTGCTGATTTAAGCTATCTTATTGTCAGTGCATTAACTGACTCATAGTCTCAGGTCTGACAGCTATTGACACAGTGTCAGCTATTATCGGTCACCACCTATTTAGAGGTCAGTGGCTTAACTAGCTTACTAGGCAATACTGTGTAGGTTTCTGGTAGGAGAGGGGGCACATCTCCACCACTCTTAAGGCAGACGGTCCAGATATAAACAGGAGTGGCAAACAAGGTTTTTAAATCTGTGTCCAGGCTCACAGCAGTTTTAAACTGTATTATTAAAAGTGATATTTTAATTTCACTCCAAACCAGGGTCAAGTTAGGTTGATAGCCTCCTTTTGGCTTTAAAAAATTATGTAGTAAATGAAACTTTACCCAGGTTCTTATTGTTAAAAAAAAACCTTTTAAATAAATGCAGAGGAATTCACCAATTCTCTGATGTCACTGGTGCAAAATTTTCACCTTATCATTCATACTCTGCAGATTTGTCACAGAAATTACTGTGACAATGTGTTCTGTTCATTCAAATGGGATCATTTCTTCAGTAGCTGCCTGGAGTTCTGCAGTCCTCATTCAGATGCAAATAGCAATTGCAGAAATTTCTGTAACAATATGCTATCTAGGAGCTGACAAAACCCTCAGGAGACATTCACACATTGCAGACCAATGAAAAGAACCTTAGAAAAGTCCTACAAACCATAGAAGAGTCCTACAAACCATAGAAGAGTCCTACAAACCATAGAAGAGTCCTACAAACCATAGACCAGTCCTACAAACCATAGACCAGTCCTACAAACCATAGACCAGTCCTACAAACCATAGACCAGTCCTACAAACCATAGACCAGTCCTACAAACCATAGACCAGTCCTACAAACCATAGACCAGTCCTACAAACCATAGACCAGTCCTACAAACCATAGACCAGTCCTACAAACCATAGACCAGTCCTACAAACCATAGACCAGTCCTACAAACCATAGACCAGTCCTACAAACCATAGACCAGTCCTACAAACCATAGACCAGTCCTACAAACCATAGACCAGTCCTACAAACCATAGACCAGTCCTACAAACCATAGACCAGTCCTACAAACCATAGACCAGTCCTACAAACCATAGACCAGTCCTACAAACCATAGACCAGTCTTAGAAACCATAGACGAGTCCTACAAACTATGGACCAGTCTTCGAAACTATAGACGAGTCCTACAAACCATAGACTAGTCTTAGAAACCATAGACGAGTCCTACAAACCGTAGACGAGTCCTACAAACCGTAGACGAGTCCTACAAACCGTAGACGAGTCCTACAAACCGTAGACGAGTCCTACAAACCGTAGACGAGTCCTACAAACCGTAGACGAGTCCTACAAACCGTAGACGAACAAACAGCAGGTGGCACTGTACAGATGCATTTTTATTGAATAGCTCAGGGGTTACATGCAATTACAAAAGTGTCCACATCCGGGGGCTGGTTTGAGAAATGTAGACTATGTTTCATGACACAACCCCTTTAAAGGTCACTCTAACCTTATGGTAATATGGAGGTGTTTTATAAGAGGACCCCGTGATAATCAGCTCTTCTTACTGACAGATACGACTACCACACAATTTTTACGGAAATCACCCCTAAAAGAAATGCAGCCTGATTTAGAAAACGAGAAGTATTCAGTTCTCCCTTGGAGGTTTTGGGTCTGACTGTGCACTCTCCGCTTGTAATACCGGAGCATGGCATGAATGACAGGTGAAGTTGTTACCTCTACCCCTCCCCCCCCATTGCTTCGCCCCTGACCTGAGCTGTCATTTCAGGGGCGCATTCACATGTAAAAAACAGCTGTTTTGCAATATGGTAGGAGTTTGTGCGACATTGTGGCATAAATTGCAGTGAGTATAACTGTGTCATGTGACTGCAGCCAGTGGACGCTGGGAATGTGTTGGGAGCACCTCTGGGGGTCCGAGAGCAGTTCAGTGGGGGGCGCCATATTCGCACAGCAGATTGAAGGGATGTTCGCACGTAGCAGGGAGATGCAGTTTAGGGCTCATGCACATGACTGTAGCCTGTTTTGTGGTCCACAAATTGCAGGCCGCTACGTCTTTTCATACCTGTCCACAGGGGAAATAGCCTGCAGCCGCAGTGCGTTTCACATGTGTTACTTTGCATCTCCATGGATGTCGCCATGTGTGAAGACCCATATGGAGGATGTTGGGGTGTATTCAGACGTGCAGTTTGTGCTCAGGTTTTCTGATTCCGTCTTTGAATCCAAACCAAGAGTGTATTTAAACGATGTGCCACGCTTGTCCTTAATGCTGTCACCCCTTTTATCATCCACAACTGATCCAACACTGCATCAAAAACCTGCTGAAAGCGGGGAGATGGTGTCCTGGGGTCAGTGGTGGACGCGCCGTGTCACACACCTTCCATGCTAACGGTTCTCTCCATCTCTTGTAGCCCTGGAGCGGCTGCTGACGGAGCTGGAGGATTTCCTGAACATCCTGGATAAGGAGAACCTCAGCAGTGCGGCCATCCTGAAGAAATGCCTGCTGGCCGAGATCCTGCAGATGTGCCTCAAGAACAACAGCGGTAAGTGCTCCCATTACTTGGAATCCTTACAGTGTGGGTATCGAATCTAGAACCTCTAGAACAAGCCTAGAGCCGACCCCAGGATTTACTGATACAGGGCTTGCTTTCTATTTAAAGGGGGGTTCCTTTGTGAGCTCCTTGTGTTGATGTGTAGCCACTTACGGACGGGGGGCGGGGGGCTTGCTGCTCCAGAAACCTCTCTCTTTTCTACCAGATTCAGTTATTTCCTTTGCTGATATTTCAGTTTACTGGCCCTTTAATTTGTACAGCTAGACTGGCTCCATCATTGGACCACAGTGACGGGTGTTGCAGCTTAGCCTAAAAATTAGGGTGCAAAACATGCAGGACATGAGGTCTCGTGTCGTCCGTATTCCAGGTGGAGACGAGGAGTATATCTACATGAACAAGGTGGTGGCTCCTGACACGGACACCGCAATGAAACCGGAATCTGGTAGGTGCCAGCATCATACGACACCAGGAGGTGAACGCCCCCAGGCTGACACTGACTTCTCCTTTCACAGCTGACAGGACGGACCTTCCAGCCAAAGATGCGCTGCCGCTGACCAATGGGGTGACAGCGCTGCACTCTGCGCCTCCACAGAAAAGCCTCCCCGACCTCCCACCGCCAAAGATGGTAAGTAATCAGTGTACTGGCATCTGTATGTACAGGTGACATGGGGCCAGCTGAGACGCCCCTGCACATACCGTACATCTCTGTGCACACGCTGGGACCCCTAGGTGGGCTACATAACTGTAAACCCCCAGTTACCCCCAATACTGCAGAGTCCATGGTAAGTAAGTAAAGACCCCCGTGTCCTGGAAGCTTTTTGCATTCTTTTTTGGGGGTCTGCAGTATTTTTAGAAAAACATTGTGAGTACATTTCTTGACAAATCTGTAGATACATCTGTACACTACAAGATATAAACCCGTCCTGTGGTCTCCACGTGGAGGTTATATTAACTGCTTTCTTTAAAGGGCCCAAGGTACACTGTCTGTAAATGAGGCACAGGAGACAAGCCGAGCACACGGTGTACACTCTGTACAGATAGCTGGCTCCCCGGGCTAGGGTTTTATCTCACGGTTGGGTACACCATACAGTTGCAAGAAAAAGTATGTGAACCCTTTGGAATGATCTGGATTTCTGCACAAATTGGTCATAAAATGTGATCTGATCTTCATCTAAGTCACAGCAATAGACAATCACAGTCGGCTTAACTAATAACACACAAAGAGTTAAATGTTACCATGTTTCCATTGAACACACCATGTAAACATTCACAGTGCAGGTGGAGAAAGTATGTGAACCCTTGGATTTAATAACTGGTTGAACCTCCTTTGGCAGCAATAACTTCCACCAAACGTTCCCTGTAGTTGCAGATCAGACGCGCACAACGGTCAGGAGTAATTCTTCACCATTCCTCTTTACAGAACTGTTTCAGTTCAGCAATATTCTCGGGATGTCTGGTGTGAATCGCTTTCTTGAGGTCCTGCCACAGCATCTCCATCGGGTTGAGGTCAGGACTCTGACTGGGCCGCTCCAGAAGGCGGATTTTCTTCTGTTTAAGCCATTCTGTTGTTGATTTACTTCTATGCTTTGGGTCGTTGTCCTGTTGCAGCACCCATCTTCTGTTGAGCTTCAGCTGGTGGACAGATGGCCTTAAGTTCTCCTGCAAAATGTCTTGATAAACTTGGGAATTCACTTTTCCTTCGATGATAGCAATCCGTCCAGGCCCTGACGCAGCAAAGCAGCCCCAAACCATGATGCCCCCACCACCATACTTCACAGTTGGGACGAGGTTTTGAGGTTGGTGTGCTGTGCCTCTTTTTCTCCACACATAGTGTTGTGTGTTTCTTCCAAACAACTCCACTTTGGTTCCATCTGTCCACAGAATATTTTGCCAGTGCTGCTGTGGAACATCCAGCTGCTCTTGTGCAAACTGTAAACGTGCAGCAATGTGTTTTTTGGGCAGCAGTGGCCTCCTCTGTGGTATCCTCCCATGAAATCCATTCTTGTTTAGTGTTTTACGTATCGTAGATTCGCTAACAGGGATGTCAGCATATGCCAGAGACTTTTGTAAGTCTTTAGCTGACGCTCTAGGATTCTTCTTCACCTCATTGAGCAGTCTGCGCTGGGCTCTTGCAGTCATCTTTACAGGACGGCCGCTCCTAGGGAGAGTAGCAGCAGTGCTGAACTGTCTCCATTTATAGACAGTTTGTCTTACCGAGGACTGATGAACAGCAAGGCTTTTGGAGATACTTTTATAACCCTTTCCAGCTTTATGCAAGTCAACAATTCTTAATCGTAGGTCTTCTGAGAGCTCTTTTGTGCGAGGCATCAGTCACATCAGGCAATGCTTCTTGTGAAAAGCAAACCCAGAACTGGTGTGTGTTTTATCGGGCAGGGCAGCTGTAACCAACACCTCCAATCTCATCTCCTTGATTGGACTCCAGTTGGCTGACACCTCACTCCAATTAGCTCTTGGAGATGTCATTAGTCTAGGGGTTTGTGAGTAAAGACCACGGCACTCGTATTTGAAATGATCAAGGATAATTAATTTATTGTCCATCCCAAGAATAAATCATATGACACTGGCCAGTGTCATATGATTTGATTTTGGGATGGACAATAAATTAATTATCCTTCATCATTTCAAATACGAGTGCCGTGGTCTTTTCTCACATCCGTATTGAATTTACCACTGAGCACCGAAAGCTACACTGAGGAGTGCCATCCACTACAAATAATTGTATTCGTCTAGGGGTTCACATACTTTCTCCACCTGCACTGTGAATGGTTACATGGTGTGTTCAATAAAAACATGGTAACATTTAACTCTTTGTGTGTTATTAGGTTAAGCCGACTGTGATTGTCTATTGTTGTGACTTAGATGAAGATCAGATCACATTTTATGACCAATTTGTGCAGAAATCCATATCATTCCAAAGGGTTCACATACTTTTTCTTGCAACTGTAGATATGCACTGTATGGCAGTATTGTCCAGGCCAGGGGCTGTTTGGCAGTGTTATTCTCATGCTGTATGTAATCACCATTTGGGCACTGGGCAGTATTATTTGGGCAGTGCGTGGTAGTATTATGTGGGCACCTTGTGGCTGTATCATGTTTGTACTCTTTGGCATTATTATTTGGGCACTCTATAGCAGTATTATTCAGGTACTGTCTGGCAGTATTATTTGGGCACTGTATTGTAGTATTATTTGGGCACTGTTTTTTGTTATTATTTGACTAAAAAGAGAAAGGTATTATTTTGGCACTGTATGGTCACATTTTATGAGGTCTGTATGGTGTGTGACACAGTGAGAGGTTTTGTCTGGGAAGGTTTGCTACCTCTTTGGCGTGAAAACAGGTTGGTGCTGCTGTCAGCAAGGACTCTTTGAGGCAGAATTGCCACATGGTATGAATTACACCAACACCGCAAGGTGACTTTTTGTTTGAATATGACGGTTTGTTTTTTCACTTGCCTAAAGTGTGAAAAAAACACTGAACTGTTTGATCCAAAGAACTATACTGCGTCCGCTAATCCTATCTACCAGAGCGAAACCCCACAATTGGTGGAGGATGCGAGCAAGTGCAGTTAGGCTGGCGTGAACGCCGATATTTCTAGTTTCTGCATTTTTCAGGCACGGTTGTATGTCGTACATAAAACCAGTGGTATTACAACCAGTGCCCCACAACAAAATGGAGGCTGTTGTGAAGACCCTCATGGAGGCTAATCTTCAGCAGTGAGAGACAAACCTGCAGAAACGCGAGGCTAATGAGCAGCAGCAGGAGACTAACCAGTTGCTGCTACAACATGTGATGGCTTTGCAGACAGCAGGAGCAACCCCGAGTGTCCACGATGCCCGGAAAGCAGTCCGTGCCGCGATTCCTAAGATGACCCTGCAGACATCAAAACCTACCTGGCTATGTACGAGAAAGTGGCCATCAGGGAAAAGCTACCCAGTGACCAGTGGGCTGAGGTCGTCGCTCCATTCCTGGCATCCGATTCCCAGCGGGTATATTTCGACTTGCCGGACGATCAAGCGGCCGACTACCAGAAAGTCAAGGGTGAGATTCTGGCAAGACTGGGAGTAAATGTGTTGGTCCGGGCCCAGCGGGTGCATCAGTGGGGGTTTAACCCGGCTGAGCCTGAGAGGACCCAGTATTATAACTTACTTCACCTCTTGCAAAAATGGCTACAGCCTGAGGTGCTGAGTCCCACTGCTCTGCTGGATCATATCAACTCTGTAAGTTGCTGCACATAAAACAACTACGGACGTCCGTTTACCATCCGCAAACGGACGGTCTGGTAGAACGGTTTAACCAAACATTAAAAAATATGTTGAAGAGGTAGTGTCTAAAGATGGGAAGGACTGGGACCTCCTTCTGCTCTATCTCATGTTCGCAGTGCGAGAGGTGCCCCAGGCCTCTACTGGGTTCTCGCCCTTCGAACTGCTGTATGGCAGACACCCTCGCGGTCTGTTGGACGTGGCCAAAGAGTTGTGGGAACAACAACCTACTCCACAGTACCGACTGGGAAAGTCACCTACCCAAGGTGCAGGCTGTAGTGCACTCCCTTCGGAAAGCTGGCCTAACCGCTAACCCGAAAAAATGTGTGATAGGGTTAGAAGAGACTAAGTACCTGCGGTATGTCATTGGGCGCGGAGTCATCAAACCCCAAGTGAACAAAATAGAGGCGATACGGAATTGGCCCCGACCTGTCACCACTAGGCAAATAAAGTAATTCCTGGGAATGGTGGGCTATTACATGAGGTTTGTTCTCACTTTGCTACGGTGGCCGCGCCCTTGACAGGACTCTTGAAGGGACGAAAATCAGTGATGGTTCGCTGGGATGATTGGGCGGAAGAGTCTTTCTCCGCTTTGAAGTCGGCCCTGTGTGGGTCACCGGTTTTGGTGACGCACGATTTCAAGAGGGAGTTTATAGTACAGACCAATGCCTCCGAAGTAGGCCTTGGTGCGGTATTGTCTCAGGAAAGGAGCATCCCGTTGTCTTCCTCACCCCAGCCGAGACCTGGTACAGTATAGTGGAGAGAGAGTGCCTGGCCATCAAGTGGGCACTAGAATCTCTCTGCTATTATCTGTTGGTGAGAAAATTCCGCCTGGTGACCGACCAATCCCCTCTCAAGTGGATGAGCCAGGCCAAGGACAGAAATGCCTGGGTCACCCGTTGGTTCCCTCCCTAGAAAACGTTAAGTTTTCGGTGGAACACAGGGCAGGCCGGTTGCAGGGAAACGTGGATGCCCTGTCCCGGTTACACTGTCTGGCGAGTGTTCACCCCCTCAGGGTTGAACAAAATGGGGGGGGGGGGGGATGTGACACAGTGAGAGGTTTTGTCTGGGAAAACTGGTATTTTCCTCCCAGCATGTGCTGCTGGGCTGATTTACAGCCAGGTGAGGTCAAATACCGGACCGGATTTTAAGTGCCGATCTGGGTTTTGGAAGCATCTGGCTGTCCTTAAATAGGCAGCTGGGCTCAGAAGCGAGGTCTCTGTGTTGGGATCTGGGAGCCTGGTGTCTGGATGAAGGCTTGCTACCTGTTTGGCGTGAAAACAGGTTGGTGCTGCTATGGTCAAGGACTCTTTGAGGCAGAATTGCCGAATGGTCTGAATTAACACCAACACCGCAAGGTGACTTTTTGCTTTATTATGACGGCTTGTTTTAACACTGAACTGTTTGATACAAAGAACTTGTTGCCTCTATACTGCGTCCGCTAATCCTATCTACTAGAGCGAAACCCCACAGGTGGTATTACTTGTGATTTGTCTCATGGTATTTTGGCGGTACATGGGAATATTATTTCAGAGATTTGAGTTGGTGTTTTTTGGTTGGTTGCATTAGGGTTTTGTATTGGGGTATTATTCTCTATGCAGGGGTGCTCCTAGGCTTTCTGCTGCCTGAGGCAAAAATTGAAACAGCGCCCCCCATGTGAAATTCTCAACCTAACCCCTTCCCTCCTAACATTACATACAGCTCTACAGAACATACAGGGTAATACAGCGCCACATACCTCTTACATCCAGTGATGTCTCCTCTGATGTAGATGTTCTCTTTCCTCATCTTCTCCATTCAGTCCGGACCACCATGATGATTTATTTCAGCCATCCCTTGTCTCTGCAGAGTTTGACAAACAGACATCTTAGTTTCCCACTTTTCCATCATCCTCCCACATTCTCAACACCCCATCCTGTCCACCCCAATACTGTGCCCCCCATTAATATCCTGCAGAAACAGTCCCCCTGAAAATATTAGTACCACACAAATCTCCCTTCACAATTATTGGCACACAATGCCCTAAAAAATAATTGCGCCCAGCAAATAGTGTCCCTGGCACTAATAGTGTAAACATAATGATCCCCAAAAATAATTGTGCTAAGCTGATACTCCGCCAGGGTGCCCCCCACAGTAATAGTGCTCCCAACATGTCCCCACTGTGCCCCAGAAGTAATAATGCTCCTACTGAACCTATACTAGTAATCATGTTCTCCATAGTCCCCCTAGTAGTAATAAAGCCCACCATAGTGCCCCCAGTAGTAATAATTCTCCCTACAATGTGTGACAGTAGAAAAATACAGTGCAAAGAATGCCCTCTCATAACATGAGCCAGTACAAAAAATGCCTCCTTATTATGGCACTAGTAAAAAAATGCCCCCCTGTGTATGCCTGCACAAAAATACTGCCTTCTAATGTGTGCTAGTACAAGACATGTCCCCGTTCTGTGTGCCAGGACAAAAAATACCCCTCTTAGTGCCCCCAGTAGAGCCAATGTGTCCCCCATAATGTGTGCCAGTATAAAATGCCCCCATAGTGCCCCTCTCCCCTCTTCCCCATAGTGGGCTAGCTGCATGGTGCCAAATGAACAAAAAATAAACTAAAACGCCTCCACGCGGCTGTCAGCGATGCGGTGCAGGCCTCTTCCGACCTGTGTGCTGCCCGCCTCCGGTGACACAATCATGATGACATCATCGCGCTGCCTACAAGCATGAGGCCATAAGCCTACCAGAGGGAGCAAGGAAGGGAGATGTCAGTCCCACGCCCCGCCGCAGCATTCAACTGTATGGCTGTCCTGAGGATGGCGATACAGTTAAATATAGAGAGATGAGCGATTCCACAAGGGTAGCGCTTATTCCCATCACTCTGCCGCCACTTGTCTGCGATCCCCTCGCCTAATTGGCGATGCGGCCTTTACTGTATGGTGGTATTGTTTGGGCACTGTATGTGGGCATCACTACTCAGATACTGCTATGTGCATTGTGAAGAGTTTTGGAGGTATGTCCTAATTATTCTGAAGGCATCTGTTTCTCCGTCAACCATTGTCCATGCCACTCAATGGCTGAAAGTAAATCCACTCGCCTTCAAACTAGTGGCTGCGGCCATTTCTTCCACACCTATTAGGATACAGATCTCCATAGACCCTCATCATCCCTCATCCACTATCACCCGCCTGTCCTGGTGCAGGTGCCGGCCACCTGTGAGAGCAGATACCGTAAAGCGGAGACGTCCAGATGAAGAACATGTCCTCAACCATGAAGTGGTGACAACACAGGAGCAGGGAACAACACCAATAGTAATAGATACCCTTCTAATACTATGTTACTACTTGTTACTACCCCTTCCCCCGCATACACATGTGACCCTCAAATCCAGATCTACATCTCCAGCACTGTCAGATTTCTCCTTCATTTTCTGCATTTCGCTGTTTCCCAGTCCATGATCTGCCCCCTTCCCCTCCTCACAGATGGAGCGATGGGGGCAAGGGGTCGGGTCTGTGGGAAAACTGGCGCCCTTGAATTAATAGAAGAATGCCGGATGGGGGGGCATTTCCTGTTCACGTCTTCTAATTATTATACTCCGGACGACACAGACGTGATGTTATAATAGACCAGTCTGACAGGGATATTAACTCTTTATTATTCCTGGGTGAGGTCATCACCCAGCTTTTCCAGAGGTCGATCCAGTGGACACTGGGAAAGCTGGGTGCCGGTCCTGTGGGAGCGCAGATCACCCGGTATCGGTGAGGTTTACCAGTCTCCACGGATGTGCCTTTTCTTTCCTCGCCTTTGGATGCAGCTTTGATAAAATCGCGTTGTGTTTTTTCGCGAGGAGGCGGCATCATGATTGTTCTTGTAATGTTGCAGAAAAAGAGGGAATTTGCAATTTAATACTGTGAAATTAGAAGCATTCCTGGAATGGACGGCGCCTCCCGGGGCAGCGTGGGAAGCAGCCGCGCTGAGCGCATGGACACAGCTCCAGGTTCTGCTCTTTTTTTCGTTATAGATTTATTATGCAAATTCCAAGACAGAGCCGGACTCTATCATCTCAGTGTAGAGCAGCCGAGCGGCCGCCTGGGTCCCATCTGAAAGAAATTTAAGGAAAGAAAATATTATTCTTTATTAACCCCATGATGCAACGGGATATCAGACCTTCAAAGATAGCCGCCTCGTGCCCACTGGCTATTGTGTGCGGAAACAAGGGTCTTCTCAAAACCATGGCCTCAAAGTCAAAAGCTTCAGGTTCTCATGATTCCGTATGATTGCCCCTGGACCATTCACATTTCCCTCTCTGAAGGATCCCAACCATGATGTACGTCCCCGACCGTCATTCCTCCTCCACCAGACTCTACATTGGCATCAGTCACCCGGGAAAGAAGTTCTGCTGGCATCAACCCAACCCGCCAGATGGAGAAGTGAGAGCCCTCATTTTTCCATTGCTACATACTCTGTTAGTGATGGCTTTCCATCTCTCCAGCAGCCGCTTGGCATTGTGAATGGTGATTAAAGTCTATGGAGATTACTGGTCTGGAGACTTGCTGGCTAAACAGGGGGCTGCACGTGAATCTGACCGTAAAATATCTATTTTATGCTGATTTTGAGGACAACAGAACAATTCCAGTGTCCGCTCATGTCTCTTGCTCCTTGTTTTGGGTGAAGCTGTAGTAAGTTCGGGAAACATGCCACGTCGTCAGATTTCCTCTCTGAGATCGCATTCGCTTCTGCCGTGTTTTTATGGGAAAATGTTTGACATTTGCTTCTTTTGGCGGCCATGTTACCACATTCCCAGGAGAGCAGATTCATGCAAAAATAAAAGCTTATTAAATTTAGATCACGTCTGTCCCTTTGTTGATAGAACCAAAGAAACAATAATTTTTTTACTGCATCCCTCCACCCCAATAATATGTCCCTGATCCTGCAGATGATGACCAGGAGGCGAAACTGGGACAGAAGCAGAACGGACACAGACCCAAACCCATTGTCATTAAAACGTTACGTCCAAGATATTAGAAATATCCAGAGTGAGAGGCAACAGATGAATGAGCATTGTGAAAGTGACAACTGATTATAACCCTACATAGCCTATTTATTCCCTGAAAATAGCTACTATAATACTGATCCTATGTACAAGGATATAACTACTATAATACTGCTCCTATGTACAAGAATATAACTACTATAATACTGCCCCTATGTACAAGAATATAACTACTATAATACTGCCTCCTATGTACAAGAATATAACTACTATAATACTGCTCCTATGTACAAGGATATAACTACTATAATACTGCTCCTATGTACAAGAATATAACTACTATAATACTGCTCCTATGTACAAGAATATAACTACTATAATACTGCCTCCTATGTACAAGAATATAACTACTATAATACTGCTCCTATGTGCAGGAATATAACTACTATAATACTGCCTCCTATGTACAAGAATATAACTACTATAATACTGCCTCCTATGTACAAGAATATAACTACTATAATACTGCTCCTGTGTACAAGAATATAACTACTATAATACTGCTCCTATGTACAAGAATATAACTACTATAATACTGCTCCTATGTACTAGAATATAACTACTATAATACTGCTCCTATGTACAAGAATATAACTACTATAATACTGCCTCCTATGTACAAGAATATAACTACTATAATACTGCTCCTATGTACAAGAATATAACTACTATAATACTGCTCCTATGTACAAGAATATAACTACTATAATACTGCTCCTATGTGCAGGAATATAACTACTATAATACTGCTCCTATGTACAAGAATATAACTACTATAATACTGCTCCTATGTACAAGAATATAACTACTATGGGGGGCGGAGCTTGACCTTGAAGCTGAATGGCAGCAGCTTCCTGAGCTCCTCACTTCTGCTGGTGATTAAACCCCTTCATCTGCTATAAAACTGCTCACTAATGGGGAAACCAAGCAAAGACCGACCCAGGGAACAACTTGAGCTGACACCCGCTCGGTCGAAGCAGCCTGATATGGAGCAGTACCTCACAAAGCAGGCAAAGCTGCGTCCCGCCGAGAGCTCCAAAATGGCGCCGCGAGCGCCGCAGCCATCAGACGCTGAAGACCCGTCTGAAGCGGGAAGCGCATCGGAGGCATCGGTATGCAGACTGCCGCGGAGGCGTTCAAACCTGTCTAAGGAAGTTCTTAAGGAGCTTCTGGATGCGGCTCTGGCTCCCCTGAAGAGGGATCTAGAGGATATTAAAGAAGACCTCCGGGGCCTAGGTCATAGAGTGGTGGCGCTGGAAGCCTCACAAGAGGCGATCCTCCTGCACGAGGGAAAGACCTGTCAGGCTCTACAGGCGCACCGGGACATGCTTAATGAAGCCTTACTCCGGATAGAGGACCAGGAGAACCGGAGCAGACGCCGGAACCTGAGAATCAGAGGCCTGCCGGAATCCATTGCGCATGAGGCCCTCCGCAAGGTAGCGTCTGAAATTTTCGCCCAGCTACTAGGCCCAGACCGGGCTGCCACGGTGGTGGTGGAACGCATCCACCGCGCACTGCGGCCAAAGCCAAAGCCATCTGACCCACCACGCGATGTGATCTGCGGTCTGCTGAGTTATGTGGACACAGCGGACATACTTCGATCCGGCAGAGAAGCTGAAGACCTGAGGTATGCAGACTCCGCCATATTGTTCTTTCAAGATCTAGCGCCCACCACGCTGGCAAAGCGGCGCATACTCAAGCCACTACTAGAGGCCTTAAAGGCATCCGCCACACAGTTCCGGTGGCTATACCCATTTGGCCTGGCCATTTTGAAGAATGGCAGGCAGCTCACGGTCCGTACACCGGCGGATCTGAAGACCATCTGGGGTCCGCTGGGCCTGACGCCCATTGATGTCCCGTCATGGATGCCCGCCGACCAAGGGGATCCCTTACCTGCCCCTCCGAGCGTCGAGACTTGGTCAGAAGTCTCCCCAGGCAAAGCGGAGAGAAGCAAGAAAAGCCGCCGAGACACCTGAGCTGCACACCTTAGCCTCCTGCTGCCTGCATAAGGCTCTTCATCTTCCCTAGTACAGCGGATGCGGCTGTGCAGCATAATGCCGGGTTGTATGCCCCTGTCTCCAGATCTTGCGATCGTTCCCGAATGGAGAAGTATTGTTCTGAATTATGGACGCTATCCTGCTTTGCGGTCCATAGTGGCCTAGTTCATTGGCTGAAGACCACAGTTGACTGTGTGGCCTAACGTCCACTTGAACCCGTGTGGCCATGTCCTGGTTCGGACGGTTTTGTGGCTATGTTTTCTTCTACCCCAGTTAGTTCAATTATGGGGTTTCACCAGCTCCTCATCACATGAGGTTCACCCCCCTCCTGACAGCCTCTCAGCGGCTTTCAGTTGTCCCATGGAAGCCCCCCTCTGATGTTAGATCCCGGCTTACTGCCACAATGAGAAAGGGTCTAGCCTGCATCAGATGTCTCATGGGACTCCCACAATGCGAGCTTGATCGCTCAGTTCAGATGTTTGTTTATCTGTCTTTAATTTGCTTTATTACCCGTTTGTTGTCTTCCCCTGTCTGTCCGTCTGTCTTTTTTCCTTTTGTTCTCCTTCCATGCTCTATCACGTTTTATTGTGTACTTGCATTATATGTTTCTCAGGTGGCATATGCTCTTCTCCCACTTTATACCAGGTTGTCATGACTTCCTTTGTCGTATCCTCACTGAACGCTCGGGGTCTGAACGAGCCATGTAAGAGATCTCAGGTACTGTCACTTTTGCATAAAGATAAAACTTCTATAGCTTACTTGCAGGAAACACATTTTAAAACCGGGAAGGTCCCAAAACTGTCTACTGCAAAATTCTCCCAGTGGTTTCACAGCACCCATTCCTCGGCTAGCAGAGGGGTCAGCGTTGCAGTGCACAAAAATCTTCCGTTTCAGCTTGCGGCGCACTTAACGGATCCTGAGGGGCGGTTTCTGTTCCTAAAGGGCCTGATTGCTGGCACCTCTGTTACCCTGGCGAATGTTTATGCCCCTAATAGGGGTCAGGTCCCATGGCTCGTTCAGACCCTCAAGCAGCTGAGTGCCTTTAAAGAGGGAATGCTTATTTTGGGGGGGGATTTTAATGTGGCCCTTGAACCGTCTCTAGACTCGTCTGCAGGCAGGTCATCCATTACGCACAGACTCTTGAGGCGTCTCAAGATTTCTTTGAGGAGACTGGGGGTAATGGATGTGTGGCGCACATTGAATCCCTCTGGAAGGGATTATTCCTTCTATTCTCATGCCAAAGCATCGTACCATAGGATTGACTACCTTTTTCTCTCATCAGTTAATGCCTCACTTGTTTCTGGTGCTAAAATTGGGAACATTGTATTATCTGATCATGCGCCAATCTCCATGACCTTATCTCTGACCGACCTCCCAAAGAAAGACTGGACATGGCGACTGAATGACACTCTTATCCAGGATCCTGATAGCGTTTCCAAATTGTCAGCTTTACTGGTAGAGTTTTTCAAGATAAATGCATCTGGCCCATCTGCCCCAGCTATCCCCATTATTTGGGAGACACACAAGGCTGTGATTAGGGGTGAGCTGATTGCACTTGGCTCTCATATCAGGAAAAAGCGTTCCCAGGCCCAAAACCTGTTAGTGTCCCGTATTTCGGCCCTTGAACTTTCACACAAGCAGTCCCAGGCCTCCCAAGTAGCTGCTGAATTATATGAAGCCAGGAATGATTTAAAGAATCTTTTAAATGTCACCTCTGCCAAATTACTGTTTAGAGCGAAGTTTAAAGCCTACGCCCATGGTGACAAAGGAAATAAGCTAATGACAGCGCTCAGTAAGAAGCAGCAGACAGACTCCTTTATTCCTGCCATTAAGGACGCAGCGGGTATCACACGTAAAACCACACCTGAGATAGCGAAGGCTTTTTGCGCCTTTTACTCCGGTTTATATAATTTACCCCCTCCGAACCAAGCAACTCCTGATATGATTGCCAAGGCATCAGATGCTTTCCTTAGCTCGATTAACCTCCCATCACTGAACCCCTCTCAGATCTCCCAACTCACCTCCCCGATTACAGATGAAGAGATACTGAAAGTCTTATCTTCTATCCCATCTGGTAAAAGTCCCGGCCCCGATGGCCTAAATATTGCATACTATAAAACCTTTAAAGACACACTCCTTCCATACTTTAACTCTTTATGCAACTATTTACTACAGGGCGGTTCTTTGCCCTCGCAATCTCTGATGGCCCATGTGACCATTCTCCCTAAAGAGAATAAAGACCCCCTTGAATGCGGCAGTTACAGACCTATTTCATTATTGAATGTGGATGTCAAATGGTGGGCGAAAATACTGGCCCAGCGTCTCCAGCAGATACTCCCAGATATAATCTATGGTGAGCAGGTTGGCTTTGTCCCTGGCAGACGGGGCACAGAGAACACCATCCGTCTATTGCATCTGATGTCTTGGGCGAGAGCTAAGGCGGTGCCGGTAGCGTTATTGAGCACTGATGCGGAAAAAGCTTTTGACAGGGTGAGCTGGCCCTTCATGTCTAAAACTATGTCCAAATTTGGAATACCGGAGCAATTTATTTCTGCTGTGTTCTCACTATATTTGGCCCCCTCTGCCAGGGTCAAAGTCAACGGGACCCTTTCCCCATCATTTGGCATCACAAATGGCACACGCCAGGGATGCCCACTCTCTCCGGCACTATTTGTAATGGTGATGGAGACACTCTTAAGCAAAATTCGCCAATCATCTGGGATTGAGGGACTCACCATAGGATCTCAGAGACACCTGACTGCTGCCTTTGCGGACGATCTACTGGTGATGACCTCAAACCCTAAGACGTCTTTCCCCAAATTGCTTGCTATTTTTGAAGAGTTTGGCTTTGTTTCCAATTTTAAGATTAATTACTCCAAATCCATGGCCCTTAATATTTCCTGCCCTACTAATGTGGTGCAACACCTGAAAAACTCCACCCCCTTCAAGTGGGCCCCGAAGGAAATACCATTTCTTGGCATCCGTGTTACAGCGGATCCCAAAGAGCTGTTCCCGTCTAATTACCTGCATTTACTGAAGTCGGTCAGGACACAATTACAATCCTTAAACATGCCATTTATCTCCTGGATAGGAAGGAAAAATTACTTGAAAACGTATATAATTCCTAGATTTCTGTACCTCATACAGACATTACCTATATGGATCCCGCAGTCCTACTTCATAGAGGTTCGCCGGATGTTGTCCCTCTTTCTTTGGAGAGGTCGGTCCCCTAGAATAGCCTATGCCATTCTGACTAGGGAGAGGAGGTTTGGGGGATTTGGGCTACCTGATATTCACGGGTACTACAAAGCAAATCTTATGTGTAGAGGTTTGGGCCTCCTTTCAGACCGCTCTGAAAATATTTGTTCACGCTTGGAACGAGCTTTACTTACAGACCGTGAAAGGTTAATACTGTGGGGTGTTCGCTCATGTCCCCCCACGGCCTCTAAATTGCCATTATTGTGGAGAGGGGTGCTACTCACCTGGTCCATGTTGTATGGCTCCAAGACACTTAACTTCCCCAGCCCTGACCTTCCGCTACATCTCCTGCAGTCCTTTATCAATCCTAAGATATCGAATGCCACGGGAGTATGGGCTTTGCTCAGAAATCACACTTTACAGGAGGTGGTGTCCGCAGGGGGAGGGCTGGATTGGGAGGGGATACTTGGATTGCCTAGGGTCAAATCAATTGCATTTCTTCATCTTCATAGCTTTAGGAGAGATATTAAGCTTTTGAAGTTGCAGACCTCTCACCTTACTTCACCCACCTGGCTGGAGCGGAGGCTGAGGTCCGCTCGACCCTCCAGCAGACCCTTCTCAGTGATGTATAAAGAATTACTATCCTCTGCGTATTCTGAACCCCACTTTATAGGCTCCTGGGAAAAAGAACTATCCCTAACACTGTCTGACCCAGAGAAAGCCTTTGTACTGACCCATTCACACGGCTTTAGCCGTTGCATTAAAATTCAGGAGAACTCGTATAAGTTGCTAACCCGCTGGTATAAAACACCGGAGTTCCTTCATAGACTTAATCCGGAGATTCCTGAGGTCTGCTGGAGGTGTGGAGCGGGCATCGGCTCTCTTTCGCACATATGGTGGAGCTGCCCCAATATTCGCCCCTATTGGAGACAAATAGAAAAAGAATTGAACAAGATTTGTTCTACCTCCATTGTCTTGGATCACAAGTTGATCTTACTCTGGTGCCCAAACACGTCGTTCACCCCAACTAAGTCAGATTTGCCTACTATACTTATTACAGCGGCCAAGCTCTTAATCCCCCTTCTGTGGCGACAAACCGAACCTCCTACTGTTATGAGGTGGATGGGAAAGATAGATCAGCTATATAGGTTTGAGGAGCTGGCCCATTGGGAGTCACATACACGTGTGAAGTTTCTGAAAACATGGAGCCCCTGGGAAAACTTTAAACATCCTGCTGGTTAGAGCATAACACCCCCCCCCCACCCCTTTCCCCCTCTTTCCCCTTGTTTGTCTCCCAGTCCTTTTCATTTTCATTTGTTCTGACTTCTATCTGTTGTGATATCTGGATTACGGTCCATGTGTTTACTTTTTGAAGAGGTCTTTGATTATCTCTGCTTGGAGCAGATTGCTGAAAGTGCCTGGAAAATTGTACTCTACTTCTGCCGTTATTGAAGCTCCATGTATGTGTATTGATGTAAAAAAAAAGGATCTTGTATCAGTACATTTCTGTTTGCACATGGTATGACCAATAAAAAGAGATTTGGTTAAGAATATAACTACTATAATACTGCTCCTATGTACAGGAATATAACTACTATAATACTGCTCCTATGTACAAGAATATAACTACTATAATACTGCTCCTATGTACAAGAATATAACTACTATAATACTGCCTCCTATGTACAAGAATATAACTACTATAATACTGCTCCTATGTACAAGAATATAACTACTATAATACTGCCTCCTATGTACAAGAATATAACTACTATAATACTGCTCCTATGTACAAGAATATAACTACTATAATACTGCTCCTATGTACAAGAATATAACTACTATAATACTGCTCCTATGTACAGGAATATAACTACTATAATACTGCTCCTATGTACAAGAATATAACTACTATAATACTGCTCCTATGTACAAGAATGTAACTACTATAATACTGCCTCCTATGTACAAGAATATAACTACTATAATACTGCTCCTATGTACAAGAATGTAACTACTATAATACTGCCTCCTATGTACAAGAATATAACTACTATAATACTGCTCCTATGTACAAGAATGTAACTACTATAATACTGCCTCCTATGTACAAGAATATAGCTACTATAATACTGCTCCTATGTACAAGAATATAACTACTATAATACTGCTCCTATGTACAAGAATATAACTACTATAATACTGCTCCTATGTACAAGAATATAACTACTATAATACTGCCCCCTATGTACAAGAATATAACTACTATAATACTGCTCCTATGTGCAGGAATATAACTACTATAATACTGCTCCTATGTACAGGAATATAACTACTATAATACTGCTCCTATGTACAAGAATATAACTACTATAATACTGCTCCTATGTACAAGAATATAACTACTATAATACTGCTCCTATGTACAAGAATATAGCTACTATAATACTGCTCCTATGTACAAGAATATAACTACTATAATACTGCTCCTATGTACAAGAATATAACTACTATAATACTGCTCCTATGTACAAGAATATAACTACTATAATACTGCCTCCTATGTACAAGAATATAGCTACTATAATACTGCTCCTATGTACAAGAATATAACTACTATAATACTGCTCCTATGTACAAGAATATAACTACTATAATACTGCTCCTATGTACAAGAATATAACTACTATAATACTGCCCCCTATGTACAAGAATATAACTACTATAATACTGCTCCTATGTGCAAGAATATAACTACTATAATACTGCTCCTATGTACAAGAATATAACTACTATAATACTGCTCCTATGTACAGGAATATAACTACTATAATACTGCTCCTATGTACAAGAATATAACTACTATAATACTGCCTCCTATGTACAAGAATATAGCTACTATAATACTGCTCCTATGTACAAGAATATAACTACTATAATACTGCTCATATGTACAAGAATATAACTACTATAATACTGCTCCTATGTACAAGAATATAACTACTATAATACTGCCCCCTATGTACAAGAATATAACTACTATAATACTGCTCCTATGTGCAAGAATATAACTACTATAATACTGCCTCCTATGTACAAGAATATAGCTACTATAATACTGCTCCTATGTACAAGAATATAGCTACTATAATACTGCTCCTATGTACAAGAATATAGCTACTATAATACTGCTCCTATGTACAAGAATATAACTACTATAATACTGCTTCTATGTACAAGAATATAACTACTATAATACTGCCTCCTATGTACAAGAATATAACTACTATAATACTGCCTCCTATGTACAAGAATATAACTACTATAATACTGCCTCCTATGTACAAGAATATAGCTACTATAATACTGCCTCCTATGTACAAGAATATATCTACTATAATACTGCTCCTATGTACAAGAATATAACTACTATAATACTGCTCCTATGTACAAGAATATAACTACTATAATACTGCTCCTATGTGCAAGAATATAACTACTATAATACTGCTCCTATGTACAAGAATATAACTACTATAATACTGCCTCCTATGTACAAGAATATAGCTACTATAATACTGCCTCCTATGTACAAGAATATAACTACTATAATACTGCTCCTATGTACAAGGATATAACTACTATAATACTGCCTCCTATGTACAAGAATATAGCTACTATAATACTGCTCCTATGTACATGGATATAACTACTATAATACTGCTCCTATGTACAAGAATATAACTACTATAATACTGCTCCTATGTACAAGAATATAACTACTATAATACTGCTCCTATGTGCAAGAATATAACTACTATAATACTGCTCCTATGTGCAAGAATATAACTACTATAATACTGCCTCCTATGTACAAGAATATAGCTACTATAATACTGCTCCTATGTACAAGAATATAACTACTATAATACTGCCTCCTATGTACAAGAATATAACTACTATAATACTGCTCCATATGAATGGAAATATGTGTTCTCCACCTGAAGCAGGGCAGTAGATTGCGGGTCACCATCACCCTTCTTCTGCCCGTCTCGGCCCAGACTTTGTGTAATGTGTGATGCTGCGGTCAGGTCGTTTTCTCAGGGTGGTTTGGGTGGCATCTGCCTCCTCGGTGTCAGTTCTTGTGCCCAGTGCACTGTTTGGGGTTGCGGGGTCCTGGCTGCTCCTCTAGACTCGGATTCATGAGATAAGTTATGGTGGGAGCGGAGGATGAAACCTCTGGGGTCAGGATTATGCTTTGAAGCTCCTGTGTATGGGGTGGGGGCCCTTGTCTGATGGAAGGGACTAACAGTGTCAGGTCTGTAGTAAGTCTCCTACATGTAGATTCCGGGGAGACCCCCAGCGGGCGGCTTATGCAGGATTCCCCCCATGGGGCTGTTAGCAGCTGTTGGCGCGGCCGGCTTCGGTGCCAGGGGATGTGCCCCTCACTCTTCATGCATTGAGTCATTCGAGTGGAAAAGCTGATCTAATGCTGGACATTCGGACAACAATGTAGTGTCCAGAGCCTGGAGCAGCTCCACGGATCCCACTCAGTTCCTCTCCCCCCTCGGAAACAAATAGATCTTTATTTACAGAGCGACATCTCAGGCCCGGGGTCCGCCGCTGACATTTAACCCAAAATCTTTTTCAAGCCTCAAAGTCAAATAACAGATAGGAATTCGTATAAGGAACCCCCCCCCCCCCCCCCCCCCGAGTCCTTGAGTCGTCCAGTGGGTTCTCAGCCACGACATACATTTCTGGGAAAGCTGGGTGATACCCAGTATGGCTGACAGCACTGCTCCTACAGGGGTTGTCACCCAGCTTTTCCAAGCTTCGAAATGGCAAATGACCTTATTACTTCTGCTCCTGTATTTCTGCTGGGTAACAATGTAGGGAGCCACAATTCCGTTTCAAGCCATTGGTCAGAATATGGATGTGCGGGGTAGAAGCTTTAATGTGTGTGTGCCCCTGACAACTGACACCTGGGGGAATAACAAAAAGGGTTGCATCTGACACCTGTTTGCTCATGTGAGAGAGTGGTTGTCAAGGATATAAGGCTGTGGCTGGGGCGTCCCGCACAGAGTTGCCATCAATAGGTCCCATGTTTCTACTTGATACATAATTTGATACAATGTTTCTCATCTCTTATAAATAGCATTAGATTTGCAGCCAAAGTAACGATGTGATTTCTTTATTTGTCAGATCCTGGAAAAGACGCAGTCGCCAAAAGCGGATCCTGTGGAGGGTTACTACGAGGAGGCCGAGCCTTACGACGCCTCAGCCATGGGTGCGATATTCCTGCTCTGGATTCATTTAGTAAATTACATTCATATTTGGGAATCAGGGGGATGAACGTCCCATGAACTCACAGGTCAATGCAAATACCGGTGCAGGATATGAGACTTTAACCCTGTGCTGCTCACCGTGCAAATCCATACAGTGCATATAATACACAAGTTACATACACCAGGCTGCATCCATATTTGTACTGAGACATGGCATTTTATACTCAATTCTCAAATCACTGTTTACTCCAATCACATCTGGAGCTGTATTCACAATTCTGCGTTTAGGCTGTAAGACCTCACTGTCTGTACAGATCGAGCTTTGCTGTGATTTGTTGCGCACTGTAGTCGCTGCGCAGCCTTATGTAGAGGAAAAAAACCTTTCATACAATGTAGTGCAGAGGCTTTCAGGTCTCACATAGTACAGTGCCAGCAAACTGGTATGGTGGAAAACAGCTGAATTATAAGTGCAGCTCTGGATGGGGTTGGAGACTAAATCAGTAAAGTTGCAGAACTTTTTGTGTGGATTTTACCAGGAGAATGATCTTGCTATGAGCTGTCCTGTGTGTATTGCTCATATGTACAGGACTAATCATGTCCTCGTAACTGTATTCATGTCAGTTATGATGACTCAGGAAATCTTGTCCTGATCATAGTTGTGTTCTGATAGAGCAGGGCTTCAGTGTACAGGATGGGGGGCAGAACCGCACCCTGAGCCTCTGATGGGACAGGTAGTAGAATTTTGAGTACCTCAGACTTCAGTTATCCATGGGCAGCATATTTGGGTCTGATGATGACTCTTTCCAGGACATTTGCATTGTCCATAGGTATGTGTAGTAAGGCTGCCGTATGCCATAATGTGTTACAGTCTTTAGAGCTACAGACGCAGTCAACTGAAGGTAAGAGCACAGGAGACAGGAGTGCGGACTGTGTAGACCACGGAGACAGGAGTGTGGATCGTGGAGACAGGAGTGCGGACTGTGGAGACCACGGAGACAGGAGTGCGGACTGTGGAGACCACGGAGACAGGAGTGCGGACTGTGGAGACCACGGAGACAGGAGTGCGGACTGTGGAGACCACGGAGACAGGAGTGCGGACTGTGGAGACAGGAGTGCGGACTGTGGAGACAGGAGTGCGGACTGTGGAGACAGGAGTGCGGACTGTGGAGACAGGAGTGCGGACTGTGGAGACAGGAGTGCGGACTGTGTAGACCACGGAGACAGGAGTGTGGATCGTGGAGACAGGAGTGCGGACTGTGGAGACCACGGAGACAGGAGTGCGGACTGTGGAGACCACGGAGACAGGAGTGCGGACTGTGGAGACCACGGAGACAGGAGTGCGGACTGTGGAGACCACGGAGACAGGAGTGCGGACTGTGGAGACCACGGAGACAGGAGTGCGGACTGTGGAGACCACGGAGACAGGAGTGCGGACTGTGGAGACCACGGAGACAGGAGTGCGGACTGTGGAGACCACGGAGACAGGAGTGCGGACTGTGGAGACCACGGAGACAGGAGTGCGGACTGTGGAGACCACGGAGACAGGAGTGCGGACTGTGGAGACCACGGAGACAGGAGTGCGGACTGTGGAGACCACGGAGACAGGAGTGCGGACTGTGGAGACCACGGAGACAGGAGTGCGGACTGTGGAGACCACGGAGACAGGAGTGCGGACTGTGGAGACCACGGAGACAGGAGTGCGGACTGTGGAGACCACGGAGACAGGAGTGCGGACTGTGGAGACCACGGAGACAGGAGTGCGGACTGTGGAGACCACGGAGACAGGAGTGCGGACTGTGGAGACCACGGAGACAGGAGTGCGGACTGTGGAGACCACGGAGACAGGAGTGCGGACTGTGGAGACCACGGAGACAGGAGTGCGGACTGTGGAGACAGGAGTGCGGACTGTGGAGACCATGGAGACCGGACTGTGGAGACCACGGAGACAGGAGTGCGGACTGTGGAGACCACGGAGACAGGAGTGCGGACTGTGGAGACCACGGAGACAGGAGTGCGGACTGTGGAGACCACGGAGACAGGAGTGCGGACTGTGGAGACCACGGAGACAGGAGTGCGGACTGTGGAGACCACGGAGACAGGAGTGCGGACTGTGGAGACCACGGAGACAGGAGTGCGGACTGTGGAGACCACGGAGACAGGAGTGCGGACTGTGGAGACCACGGAGACAGGAGTGCGGACTGTGGAGACAGGAGTGCGGACTGTGGAGACCATGGAGACCGGACTGTGGAGACCACGGAGACAGGAGTGCGGACTGTGGAGACCACGGAGACAGGAGTGCGGACTGTGGAGACCACGGAGACAGGAGTGCGGACTGTGGAGACCACGGAGACAGGAGTGCGGACTGTGGAGACCACGGAGACAGGAGTGCGGACTGTGGAGACCACGGAGACAGGAGTGCGGACTGTGGAGACCACGGAGACACGAGTGCGGACTGTGGAGACCACGGAGACAGGAGTGCGGACTGTGGAGACCACGGAGACAGGAGTGCGGACTGTGGAGACCGGAGTGCGGACTGTGGAGACCGGACTGTGGAGACCATGGAGACAGGAGTGCGGACTGTGGAGACCATGCAGATAGGAGTGCGGACTGTGGAGACCGTGGAGACAGGAGTGCGGACTGTGGAGACAGGAGTGCGGACTGTGGAGACAGGAGTGCGGACTGTGGAGACAGGAGTGCGGACTGTGGAGACAGGAGTGCGGACTGTGGAGACAGGAGTGCGGACTGTGGAGACAGGAGTGCGGACTGTGGAGACAGGAGTGCGGACTGTGGAGACAGGAGTGCGGACTGTGGAGACAGGAGTGCGGACTGTGGAGACAGGAGTGCGGACTGTGGAGACAGGAGTGCGGACTGTGGAGACAGGAGTGCGGACTGTGGAGACAGGAGTGCGGACTGTGGAGACAGGAGTGCGGACTGTGGAGACAGGAGTGCGGACTGTGGAGACAGGAGTGCGGACTGTGGAGACAGGAGTGCGGACTGTGGAGACAGGAGTGCGGACTGTGGAGACAGGAGTGCGGACTGTGGAGACAGGAGTGCGGACTGTGGAGACAGGAGTGCGGACCGTGGAGACAGGAGTGCGGACCGTGTAGACAGGAGTGCGGACCGTGTAGACAGGAGTGCGGACGGCGGGGAGAGGAGTGCGGACGGCGGGGAGAGGAGTGCGGACGGCGGGGAGAGGAGTGCGGACGGCGGGGAGAGGAGTGCGGACGGCGGGGAGAGGAGTGCGGACGGCGGGGAGAGGAGTGCGGACGGTGGGGAGAGGAGTGCGGACGGTGGAGACAGGAGTCACTGCTACGTTTATTGCATCATCTAATAAGGGAGATGCTTTGTGTTCATGGGGTGCAGGTAATTTTGCTGATACTGAGCAGTGACTACAGAGACCGTGCCAAGCTGGTCTCCATGCCCCAGAGGTTTCCGTGCCCCTGAGTGCTGTGGTTTGCTGGAGGCTCTTCCTCATTGAGACTTGTGGGTAGTAATTGCAGTCGCTCTTCCCGTTCTGCACTCACTCCTTCCGTCTCCTACTCGTATCGATAAGAATTTCCTGATCTGTCGAAATATTGTTAAACCACTTGTGGTCGAGTGACTTCAATCAGTGATCATTTAATTCACTTCCTAAGAATATCTCTGGTGTCCAGTGGGTTCATAATGTTAGCAATAGCCATTACCTGTGGGGCTAATAAGAATACCCCTGGTGTCTAGTCGGTTAATATATAATAATTCTTGTGTCTAGTGGGTTAATATACACTGAGCAAAAATATAAACACAACACTTTCGGTTTTGCTCCCATTTTGCATGAGCTGAACTCAAAGATCTGAAACATTTTCTACAGACACAGAAGACCCGTTACTCTCAGATATTGTCCACAAATCTGTCTAGATCTGTGTCAGTGAGCGCTTCTCCTTTGCCGCATCCATCCCCCCTCACAGGTGTGGCAGATCAAGGTACTGATTAGACAGCATGAATATTGCACAGCTGTGCCTTACACTGCCCACAATAAAAGGCCACTCTGAAGTGTGCACAGTTTTGCCTTACTGGGGGGCAGAGAACCAGTCAGTGTCTGGTGTGGCCACCATTTGCCTCACACAGTGCAGCTCATCTCCGTGGCATAGAGTTGATCAGGTTGATTGTGGCCTGTGGGATGTTGGTCCACTCCTCTTCTGTGCGAAGTTGCAGAATATTGGCAGGAACAGGAACACGCTGTCGTAGACGCCGATCCAGAGCGTCCCAAACATGCTGAATGGGTGACATGTCCGGTGAGTGTGCTGCCAGGCAAGAACTGGGATGTTTTCAGCTTCCAGGAATTGTGTCCAGATCCCTGCAATATGGGGCCGTGCATTATCCTGCTGCACCATGAGGCGATGGTCGTGGATGAACGGCACAACAATGGGCCCCAGGACCTCGTCACGGTATCTCTGTGCAGTCAGAACGCCATCAATAAAATGCACCTGTGTATGTTGTCCATAACATACGCCTGACCATACCATAACCGCACCGCCACCATGGGCCACTCCATCCACAACGCTGACGTCAGCAAACCGCTCACCCACACGACGCCACACACGCTGTCTGCCATCTGCCCTGAACAGTGAAAACCGCGACTCATCCGTGAACAGAACGCCTCTCCAACGTGCCAGACGCCATCGGATGTGAGCATTTGCCCACTCAAGTCGGTTACGACGACGAACTGCAGTCAGGTCCAGACCCCGATGAGGACGACGAGCAGAGGAGCTTCTCTGAGACGGTCTCTGACAGCTTGTGCAGAAATTCTTTGGTTATGCAAACCGATTGTTGCTGCCGCTGTCCAGGCGGCTGGTCTCAGACGATCATGGAGGTGGACGTGCTGGATGTGGAGGTCCTGGGCTGGTGTGGTTACACGTGGTCTGCAGTTGTGAGGCCGGTTGGATGTACTGCCAAATTCTCTGAAACGCCTTTGGAGACGGCTTATGGTCGAGAAATGAACAGTCATTGCACGGGCAACAGCTCTGGTAGTCATTCCTGCAGTCAGCACGCCAACTGCACGTTCCCTCAAACGTTGCGACATCTGTGGCATTGTGCTGTGTGATCAAACTGCACATTTCAGAGTGGTCTTTTATTGTGGGCAGTCTAAGGCACAGCTGTGCAATAGTCATGCTGTCTAATCAGCCCCTTGATCTGCCACACCTGTGAGGGGGGATGGATGCGGCAAAGGAGAAGCGCTCACTGACACAGATTAGACAGATTTGTGGACAATATCTGAGAGTAATGGGTCTTCTGTGTCTGTAGAAAATGTTTCAGATCTTTGAGTTCAGCTCATGCAAAATGGGAGCAAAACCGAAAGTGTTGTGTTTATATTTTTGCTCAGTGTATAATATCCCTGGTGCCTAGTGGGTTAATATATAATAATCCTTGTGTCTAGTGGGTTAATATATAATAATCCTTGTGTCTAGTGGGTATATATATAATATCCCTGGTGCCTAGTGGGTTAATATATAATATCCCTGGTACCTAGTGGGTTAATATATAATAATCCTTGTGTCTAGTGGGTTAATATATAATATCCCTGGTACCCAGTGGGTTAATGTATGTTATCCCTGGTGGTTTGAGGCTGCAGCCTTCCACATTGCACCTGAGCACCCTGTTCCTCCGCTCTGTCGGACTTGGTGGGTTGTGGTTTTTGTGTCCGTAGTTTGTTGGGTACGGACTGTGGGTGCTGCATATACAGAGCTCTTCTCCCTGCCATGCGTCCTTACACCTTAGCGGTATATGGCGGTACAGTACAGGCCCTGGCAGCTCTATGGAGAGTCTAGTATGTAGTGTGGCACCATACAAAGTGTGTAATGGCTGCCGGTTCCTGACTGGCGCGCCGTATAGCGGCGGCAGAACGTTACATTCCGATCCTCTGACTGTAGACACAATATCTTATCCCACGTTCAGATATCACTTCGCAGGAATGAGAAAAGGAAACTTCCCTTCATAAAGGTCACTGGAGTCGCAGCGCGGCCCTGGTCATCTCCTCGTCCCACCGGAGTACGGCGTCTCATGTATCGGGAACGGTCATACGTGTGTTTGTGTAGTCGATATGAAGCGGTAGGGTCACACCTTTATGACTTGTGATGCAATGTTTGGAGTGTCTGACCACAGCGCCATCTGTTATTTCCTGGAAAATATGGCGCAATAGATTGATATGTGTCCCGGGGCATCGGGGCCCATTCATAGAAAGTAGAGCAGGACAAGCATGGCCACGGCTGGAGCCTGGGGTCGGGGGCTGGGATAGTGAGCAGCTTCACTTCATGGTAGATGGGGGTGGGGCGGTACATGCAGACTGGGGCCCCTCGTCCTGAGTCTTTATAATGGGGGCTGTCAATCCAGCAGCGGACATGTTACTTGTTATTTTTCCTGCATGATGTAGAAAGTTCCGTCACCTCGCCCGCATGGAGGAAACTTCTCACTGATTATATAGAGCTGATAGGAGAAGGTTTTATCTGTGGACGCCGCATGCCGGACGTCCCGAGAAACCCAGATATAAACATGAATGAAGTTTCCATGTCACAAACGTATACAAGTTCTGTGAAATGTGAGAGATAAAAGTATCTGAAGGGAAGAGGTTAGAAAGGAGTCGCCTCGTCCTGTACGCAAACGCGGTCATGTGACGTATTATACTGTATATGTGGCCCCCTGTCTGCAGATCTCTGAATGTATAGAAACCTCCTCAGTCACCAAAAAAATCCATCCAAAGTTCTATAGTGAATAGAGGACGGACACGAGGGGGCGGCAGCTGCAAATTGTGAGACTGCTGTGCATGCTGTGAGAGGGGAGAGGAAGCAGCCCCGCAAGAAGAGCCCAAGCTCTGGTTACAGTGTATCAGTGCAGCATTTTACTGTGAGCTGAGCACAGCAGCAGCAGACCTCTCCTGTCCTGGACTCCAGACTGATAGCTCTTATTTAAACTGAAACATTGCAACAAACTCTCAGCTGTGTGAGCGGGACAAAGTCAGCACAGGATTTCAGCCTCTGAATGTGAGCAGAAATGTTTCCGTTCACTAAATGCAGGCATGAATTCTTGAAAATGATCATCTCTGTTCAGCCTGACCCTGTGTCCCGCACATAGTTTACTTGTTGTGTTGTCTTACAGAGGACGGAGAAGCTGTCAGCAGTTCATATGAGTCATATGATGAAGAAGAACATGCCCGGGGAAAGTCTGCTGCACACCAGCACCAATGGCCATCAACGGAGGCTTCCATCGAGCTGATGAAGGACGCCCTGATCTGTGCTTTCCTCTGGAGGAAGAAGTGGCTGGGACAATGGGCAAAGCAGCTGTGTGTCATCAAGGACAATCGACTACAGGTAAAACCTATCACCGCACTTCGTCATCCCGCTTATTGACCGCCATTACTTGGTTCAGTAGCTAACAGCACATTTTCCTCCTCAGTGTTATAAAAGCTCCAAGGAGCAGAGTCCTCAGCTGGACATCAGCTTACTCGGCTGTTCTGTGACCCACAAAGAAAAACAAGTCCGAAAACAGGAGCACAAGCTGAAGATCACTCCGACTAATGGCGATGTGATCGTCCTGGGGATGCAGAGCAGGGAGCAGGCTCTGCAGTGGCTGAAGGTAGCGTCTGCAAGTCATTTACTTTATGTTAGGCTTACGTGGGGCTATCAGAGCTCTCTACTACAGTGTCCAGCACCATGAGCACCTAGGAACCTCCACCACCCACTCATCTTGTCCAGAATATTTGTACTGAACTCGTGCTTTGTCACACCCCACCACCAGTCACCATGGTCATGTGCATGTCTGTTATGCTCATGTAGAACCAGCAGACATCTGTTAAGGTCATCTACAACTAAAAGTAAAAGTCTATTATGGTAATCTAGAACCAGTAGATATCTGTTATGGCCCTCTAGAACAAGTAGATGGCTGTTATGGTCATATAGAACCTGTGAATGTTTATTATGGTTATCTAGAACCAGTAGATATCTGTTATGGTCATCTAGAATCAGCAGATGGATGTTATGATCATCTAAAACCAGCAGACATTTCTTAAAATCATCTAGAACTAAAATAAGTATATTATGGAAATCTAGAACCAGTAAATATATGTTATGGTCCTCTAGAACCAGTAGATGGATGCTACATGGATGGGTGTCCTCTAAAACCTGTAGATGACTCTTATGGGCCTCTAGAACCAGTAGATGGCTCTTATGGTCCTCCAGAACCAGATGACGACATAATCTCCGGTCATTTAGAACTAGCTTTTGTCTACAATAATGAACTAGAAGTTGTCTGATGAGCAGAACCTGCACATATTCTTGTTTTATAGCTAAATTGTTCTTACATTTATAGAATTTATTGATAACAAGATGAAGAATGATGTCCCTGTAATGATGACCCCGCTTCTTCATCTGTGGGGACTGGGGGGGAGAAGTTACAGCTGTCATGTAGAAAATAGAAAGATTGTATTAGCACATCAGCCATGAGAGCGAGGTCCTAACATCCTGAAACTTCAAAGATCCTAAGATAAAAGCTAATATTTCCTCATAAAATCTACAAGAACCAATAAATCAGAATGAGACAATGGACATCAAGCATTCGGGTCACCCTCACACACCCCAGGTCATGAACACATCATAGTAATCACCACAGCGTTAGCAGTCGTACATTTTCTAGACTTTCTTAGGGTCAGGGACCTGGGCAGAGATCAGACCGCAACCATGTGAATAGTCTGGTCTATGACCATTACTGGGGTGTCAGAACATTCACTGCAAGGAGCCCCAAAAAACTGATGGGTGTAATGATGGAGTCTCTGTTTTTCAGGTTATCCAGGACATCACTGGGATGCAGAGTGAGTCCGTCCTGGAGAGTCCACTGATCACAGCCGACAATCAGAGACCCGTCCACATCAAAGTACAAAGTGTAAGGAGGGTCTGTCAAATCTCTGTCTGGGGGCACAAGGAGATGGACAGAGGGGCTGAGCTCCGAGGATATAGGCTTGGACTATAATACTCTGATAATGTATTGTATATCACAGGGGGAACTAACGGACAGACACTCTGCAGCCTCAGAAAGTGGGAGCAGCACAGATGGACCCCCCGAGACCCACGAGGTCAAAGAAGGTAAAATAGAAATCAGATGCAGAAACATTAACTGTCCATATATAAAGACAGATACTGAGGAACTCTTTTTAATTTTATACAAAAATACAAAAAATTTGCCATAAAATTTCCAAACAATATATAAAACAAGTATATACACTTACCCTACTGGCCCAGCTCCATGCATACTATCTCTTTCATACCTACTAAAAAGAGAAAATGAAACCTAGCCTAACGTAAACATCCGATCCGGCTGAACCCCGACTATATACAAATTTATACTAATTGTTTCTAACAGAAAAAAAAAAAAAAAAAAAAAAAAAAAAAAAACAAGTCACAATAAATAATCATACTAAAAATATCAAATAACAAAAAATTTTTTTTTTAAATATATATATATATATATTTTTTTTTTGTATATATATATATATATATATTTTTTTGGGTATACACACACATATGAGAAAAACAAAAACAAACCTATACTAACCCTACCAATCTATCTTTCCCATCACCTTCACCCAGGGCCAACCTCCGCCTCTTGTCCCTCCATGAGGCCAGCCCTTCCTCCACCACCCACACCCAGCCCCTCGCCTCATGTCCTCCTATGTCCGCATAGTCCAGGGCTGGATGCAGGCCTCCCCACACGAAAAGAAATAAATAAATATGAACCCCCCCCCCCACCCCATCCCACCCAACCTAACTACACCCCACTTACCCTATCATACAATATATACATCTTATAACAACCATATCTATCTATACAAACCAATACTAAAATCCACCCGAAGGCCCAAGTTCAGTCATTTGCAAACCTTTCTTCAAAAACTCATCTTAAATACAAAAACAAAAACCTAATGTGAAAGCCTCAGCCCAACACCAGGAAAAGTGCTACTGAGGCTAAGGTACATCAAAGGTGAAGCCTCTCCAGAGGTAAGAGACCCCATCCGTACCCACCTTCTCGCACTCAAGAGAGCGAACCTTCGCCAGGTCACCTAGAATGTTCCTACACACTTCTTCCACAGGGAGGACTTTCTGCTGGGTTGAAACTAAACACCGTGCGTTCCATGTGAAGTACCTGACCACTATGCTAACTACAAAAGCTGTGCATGGGTCCCTTCTTCCCAAACCTTTGAATGCTCCATAAGCCCATTCCGCATAGGAGAGGTTGGCTAGCCTAGGCCAGCCAATGGATGCGCCCACCCGTTTGTATACCTCTGTATTAAAGGGACACTGAAGCAGGAAGTGCTCCATACTTTCCAGTATGTCGCCACACTCCTCCCGGGGACAACCCCTTTCATCAGAGTTCCTATACCTCAAGTTGCCCCTTACATACAGCTTCCCGTGAAAGCAGCGCCAAGCCAAGTCCCAAAACTTCAAGGGGATCCTTGCCGAATTTAACAACTGTAAACCCCTGTCTAGATCCCGGCTTGGGCAATCCTTAAGGGCCAGGGGCTTTCGGAAGTGGGTCAACAAGACCCTCTCGTCAAGGGATCTCCTTGACTGGGTCTTGATTTCCCTCACTCCCAAACCCCACCGGCGGATCACCTTCAGAATCGGGGTGACATAAGCCGGAAGATATCCGTGAGGTGTACGCAAATCCTTCACTTGCCCTCCTGTCTCCCACTCCTGGAAGAAAGGCCGAAACCAACCCCTGCAAGAGACTACCCACGGAGGAGCCCTCTCTTTCCAGAGGTTTGCCAGGTTGATCTTAACAAAAGTGTTCACGAGGAACACCACTGGGTTGACCATACCCAACCCCCCTAATCTCCTCGTACGGTATGTCACCTCTCTCTTGACTAGGTTCAGCCTATTCCCCCATAACAGTTGAAAGAACAGACTGTAAACCCGAGTCCAGAAAGGTTCTGGCAAAACACATACACTGGCCAAATAGATAAGCAAAGGGAGAAGGTAAGTCTTGATCAGGTTCACCCTTTCCCTGAGGGTCAAAGACCAACCCTTCCACTGGTCAACCTTCTGAGCGGCGATCGTGAGCCTGCTGTCCCAATTTTGGGTGGGATAATCCCCATGGCCAAATTGATCGCCTAGGACTTTGGCTGACGACTGGGACTCTGGGAGGGTGTCCGGGAGACCGAAAGATGGATCACCCCCTCCCAGCCAGAGACTCTCACACTTATCCCGGTTAATCACGGACCCGGAAACTTCCGAGTAGCGTTCTACCTCCGACATCACGTATTCCGCCTCCCCTCCCGAGGACACGAAAACAGTGACGTCATCGGCATACGCCACCACCCTCAGAGTGGCTTCCGGCTCCTCCAGACTCATCCTGACTCCCGCCAACGGTCCTCGATCAATCCTCCTAATAAAAGGATTAATCGCAAACACGTATAAGAGCGGGCTCAATGGACAACCCTGGCGGACTCCAGACCCGACCTCAAAAGGGCTGCCAGACCAACCGTTCACCAGCGGGAAACTCTCTGCCCCTGCATACAAGATCTTTAACCAATCGACAAACCCCCCCGGCAGGCCATATTTCAGAAGGACTGCCCAGAGGTACTCGTGGTCAACCCGATCAAAAGCCTTTGCCTGATCTAAAGCCAGCATGTACCCCTTCCAGTTACCCGCCCTACTCTGCTCCACTGCCTCTCGGACACCAAGCACAGCACTAAACGTGCTTCGGCCTGGAACTGAGCAATGTTGGGTCTCCGAAAGGAGCCGGGGCGCAAACTGCACCAACCGTTTAAACAGTATCTTGGCCAGGATCTTTCTGTCCGTATTGAGAAGCGCTATGGGACGCCAATTCTCAATACGGCTCGGATCTTTACCCTTTGATATAAGGATCAGAGCTGACCTCCTCATTGACTTCGGCAGAGCACCCGAGGAAAGGCACTCATTGAATACCTTAGTCAAGAGGGGAACCAAGGAGTCCTTAAAGGTCTTATAAAACTCGGATGTTAAGCCATCCGGGCCTGGCGACTTCTTTAGGGCAAGCCCTTCGATCGCCAGGCTGACTTCCTCTTCTCTGATTTCTTCTATCAAAACGCCAAGAGAGAGGTCTACTCTTGACTCAGGGATGGTTTCAGCCAGGAAAGCCGAAATCCTGTCCCGATTCAGATCCTTCTTCCTCAAGAGGCACGAGTAGAAGGACTTGACGATTTCCAAGATCCCTGATCTGGACCTATCCAGAGATCCCGTACCATCGACCAGTCCCGTCACCAACTTACTTTTCACTGACATCTTACAGTTTCTGTAAGGGTCGGGCGAGTGGTACTTCCCGAAATCCCTCTCAAAAACCAAAGATGTGTGCCTATCGTACTGGCACCTCTTAAGCAAAGATTTCACCCTGGAGATATCCTCTCGGCTACCTCCAGTCGAGACCAGTTGTTCGAGTTTCCTCCTCAGACCCTGATACAAGCGGTACCTGTCCAGGGACCTGAGGCTCGAGAGCTGGCGGAAGAATTTTGCCACCCGATCTTTGAATATCTCCCACCACTCAGACTTAGTGTCACAAAGATCCAGCAACTCTACCTGACTCTGAAGGAAGTCCTTAAAGGATTGTCTCACCTCTGCTTCCTCCAGGAGGGCCGAATTTAGCTTCCAATAGCCTCTTCCCATTTGGGGGGATTCTGCAACATTCAAAGAGAACATAATCATACAGTGATCAGAGAATTCCACCTCTACCACCTCTAAAGGTGAAAAAGTAGTCTCCTCCTTTAAATAAAACCTGTCTATTCTAGACCTAATCTGACTACCTCTATAATAAGTGAAACCACCGTGGCCTGGGGTGTGCCTAATGTGGACATCCACCAGGCGAGCCTCGCTAGCTATGCTATTCAGGGATACACTATCATAAGCCAGCCGGTTTCTGGCGCCTCCCCGGTCTTGGGACCTTGTGACTGTATTAAAGTCCCCGCCAAAGACCACCTGCCGACTCGTAAAAAGGAAAGGTTTGATCCTCATAAAGAGACGCTTCCGATCCCACCTGGTTTGGGGACCATAGATGTTTATCAGGCGAAGCTCTTGACCCTTCATGAGGACATCTAAAATCAAACACCTCCCCATTTCTAACTCAATCACTCGTCGGCTTTCTACTGGTGCGGTAAAAAGAACCGCCACTCCGCTATACGGCTCAGCCGCAAGAGACCAATATGATGGACCACGCCTCCACTCCTTTTTTGCTTTATACACAGCCGCCAAATCTGGCAGCCTGGTCTCTTGCAAAAATAAAATGTCAGCTTCAACCCGGCTGAGAAAATCAAAGGCTGCAAACCTAGCCGCATCCGATTTAATACCGGCGACATTAATGGTCGCCAGCATCAACGGAGTGAGTGCCGCCATACAGAGTGATTAAGTTAGACGGCCTTCTTCCTTCCCTTCCCCTTCTTGTTCTTTTTCTTACCCCTCTTGGGGCTACCCCCTAAGGTGGCACGATCTCTTTTGAGAGAGACAGTGGTGTCCATCTCATTAGTCACCACCGCCTCCCCCTTCGCACCACCCTTGTCATTCCCATTACCAGCGCCTGGACCCGCCCCACCTCCCGAGGACCTTGCATCCTCACCGGAGGGAGGCGCGGGCCCTTCCAGAGGCTCCTTCTCTTGCCCCTCCGGCTCCCCACCTTCAACCTCCTCCCCGGAAGAAGAGATCTTATCCAAGGTGAGGTACCGGTTGGAAAGATCCAGGGGAAGAGAGTCAGGATTAGAGAGGTCCAGGGGGGAGCTGGCTTTGCCTTCCACAGGCACTCTAGCCGGGCTAGATCTTTTTTTGGTCAGACGTTTCCTTCTTGTTCTTTTAGACTCTGTCTCACTCTCCTCTGTTGCACTCTCGTAGCAAGAGGACAGAGTCACCTCGGAATGGTCTAGTCTCGTGAGTTCCTCATTCACCTCGATATCCCCCAGGGTCTCAGCTCTAGGAGAGGCATTCTCTTGGGAGGGCACAGGCATCACCCCAGGAGGGGGTTCCACCTGCCCCCTCTCCATTTGACGCCTCTCCCTCCGTCTCTGCTGGGACGGGCTTTCTTTTCTCTTCATCGACCCCACTGCCCTGTCTCCTTCGCCAGCACTCGCCTCGGCAGTGGGGGCCTCCCGGCTCGCCTCTGCGCGTGCACGAGCCACGTTGGCGACAGAGCGAGGGCAACGACTGAACGGGTGCCCTAGCTCACCACACAGGTTGCATCTAATCTGCCCACAAGATGCAGCTAGATGGCCTTCACCCCCGCACAACGCGCACCTCTGCACTCGGCAGCTGGCGCTGAAGTGCGAAGGGCTGCCGCACTTGTAACACAGCTTAGGCTGCCCCCTGTAGAACACTATGATCCTATCCCGACCAAGGAAAGCAGATGACGGTATGTGGGAAACCGACCCCCCTGAATGTTTCAACTTAATCTGAAACGTCCAGGCACCCGACCAGATGCCAAACTCATCCAGGTTCTTGCTAGGAAGACCCTGGACGTCCCCGTACCTGCTCAACCAGGTCAAGATGTCAACACAAGAAAGTGACTCATTACGGGTCAGAACGGTCACCTTCTTGACCTCATTCTGGCGGGTTATCGCTTGCACAAAAAACCCCTGCCAGTCCGGCTGGTCTTTTGCCAGTTCATACCCAGACCAGAAAAGTTCAAGACCCTCTGGCCGGGCAAAACTTACATCAAACTCCCGGGTGCCATACGGATGTATCAGGGCAAAGATGTCACATGCCCTGATGCCCATCTGAAAGAGAAGCTCCGCCACCCTCTTCCTGGTAGGGCACGCTTCATTGCCTCTCCATTTCAGACAGACAACATTCCGTCTGGCTGACCCGGGGCCGGTTGTGGGTGAGGACCAGGTGGTCTCGCCCCCGCCTTGCTCTCGGAAGGCACGCAGGCCATGCCTGTCTATCCAGAAGGATAGATCCACCTGCTGCCCCCCTACTGTAATGGAATTCTCCCCTCTCCTAAGAGCCTCTGGAAGTTGCCGCTGCAAGTTACCGTCACCAGACATTGGTAATGGGGAGGACAATGGGGACCGCCCCTCCCCCCCCGCGCCGGCAACCACACCAGCATAACTTCTGCCAGGCGTAACCGACGCAGGAGGGGCAGCCGGACCGGGCCCGCCCCCACCCCCCCAGACCTATCTACAGCAGGTGTCACTCCAGACCCCTCTGAAGGGGCCACATGAGGCGCACCGGCCACTTGTACAGAGGCCGGCCGACCTCCAACATTCACCCCTCCATCAGGGCCCGGGGCAACACCACTAACATAAACCGTATTCACACAAGTGACCACTTCTTCAGTGGCCACTACCGCACTCTCCCCTCCACCCACACACACTGCTGGGCCAGAGGGGACAGAGGTCACGTTATTCGTTTTGTCCATCATTTCCTTGCTGGACACATTGTTAACAGTCTTTCCTGTTTTTTCGGGCCGGCGGGCTGTAGAACCACTGGTCCCAGCCACGCCGGCCTTATCCACTTGACGGACAGTGCAGGAGGGAGGGGCGGTGCGCACCACACTCGCATCAGGACCGCCCCCTCCCTCTCTGCCTACACACACGCTGCGCTGAGCCCCTTTGTGGATATCCGAAGCCCCACCCCCTCCACCCCTGACCACTCCCACTGCGCCTCCACTCCCCGCCGTCACGACAATACCAGCGGAAGGGACCGAAGCGGAGCAGACCGGGGCAGAGGAGACCGGAACCCCGGCAAGGACCCGGGCATACAACTTGGGAGGGGCGGAGGCAGCCACCTCGCACCCTCCCCCTGCAACTCCGGATCGGGACACCGCTGTACCCGCGGCCGCACCCCCCCCCCACCCACAGCCACCCCCACCACCCCCGGCCCCCCGCCGCCATGCCAAAACCGACAGGGGGGACTGCAGGGCGCACGGGAGCGGCGAAGCAGACCGGGGCAGAGGACGCAGACCCCAGGACAGGGATCCCGGCAACGACCTCTGCAAGGGGGGCAGTGGCAGCCACATCGCCCCGCCGCACCTCCACACGGCACTTGTCCAGTGTCCCAGCAGAGGCGGGCGGAGCCACCCGACCACCAACCATGCCCCCCTCGCCACTCGCCCCGGGAGCCTTCCTGTCTGGCCCCTCCTGCTTTCCTCACCGCCCCCTGTTACCGCAAACAGGGACGGCGTCCTGCGCCATCTTTGCCACGTCTGTCTCCCCACTCCTACGCACCGGTCCCACAGCAGAGACCGGGCCAGGGAGGATGGTGGGGTTCGTGCCCTGAGCTGGCTTTGCAGCCGGCCCCGGGCACGCAGGGTGGGTCACATAGACATACCTCACCTCTGGATTTAATGTCTTTGTTTTTCTTTTCTTTCCCATCGGCTCATCTTCCGGTAATTCATTACCAAAACAAATGTCCTCACGAATTTTGGGGGACTCCAGGTGGCGTATCTCAGCCATAAGCTGCCCCCCAACTCCGCTGCTCTCACTGAAGTCTATTTCCTCATCGGAACTAGTGGGGGGCAGGCACACCTGCTCTGCGGTGATGCCAGTTTCCGCAGGTTGCCCCCCCATGTCCGACTCTTCCTCCTCACCAGAGGAGTCATCTTCCTGCTGTTTCTGGTTTCCAGCCATTTCATTAAACCTTTTGTCATTCAGGAGCTTTTCCTTAAAGGGGCCACTGTTCTCCAGAATGGCCCCCATTCTTTCCTGCAGCTCTTTAATAACTTCTTTCAAGCCTTTTATTTTCCTTGTTATTTCCGGCCTGTTTTTTCTGGCCGCTTTGTCCACCTTCCCCCTCTCAAGCCTTAGTTGCTCCCTCACCTTCTTGAGGGTCCTATTCGCCTCCTCGAACTCCCGGAGGTAGGCCGCGATCCGGGAGCTGTAAACGGCGATTAGTTCCCGGGGCTTCATGTTGCCCCAGTCAGCCTCAATCGGAACCGGCCCATCCCCAGGAGCACTCCGCGTACCTCTTGGAGGGCTACTGTCCGCCCTCCTGGAACCGCCGGCGATGGACACGGCTTCACCTCCGGGGGCTGCAGGGGCCGCTGCACCACGACTCCTGCTGGATCTTCTGACCCCCGGGGAGGAAGATGGAACTGAGGCCGGTAGCTCACCTCCCCTACCTCCCGCCGGCCTACCCCGGGAAGCAGGATGATGGGTCTTGAGTCGCTTCATAGCCCAGGACCCCACCACCTCCCTGGGGAGAGAGAGGCAGAGCCTGGGCTGGGATAGATGGAAAAATCCCTGGAAGTCTGTCAGCAATTAGCAGGAGCTCCTCCACACACAACCACACCCGACCACTGGCTCCTGCACACTGAGGATTACACCCAGTATACAGGACAGGAGAAGTAGTACTGTGCAGTGTATATATACAGAATAAGAGCAGATATTGAAGGATTACACCCGGTATACAGGACAGGAGAAGTGGTACTGTGCAGTGTATATATATACAGAATAAGAGCAGATACTGAGGATTACACCCGGTATACAGGACAGGAGAAGTGGTACTGTGCAGTGTATATATATACAGAATAAGAGCAGATACTGAGGATTACACCCGGTATACAGGACAGGAGAAGTGGTACTGTGCAGTGTATATATATACAGAATAAGAGCAGATACTGAGGATTACACCCGGTATACAGGACAGGAGAAGTGGTACTGTGCAGTGTATATATATACAGAATAAGAGCAGATACTGAGGATTACACCCGGTATACAGGACAGGAGAAGTGGTACTGTGCAGTGTATATATATACAGAGTAAGAGCAGATACTGAGGATTACACCCGGTATACAGGACAGGAGAAGTGGTACTGTGCAGTGTATATATACAGAATAAGAGCAGATACTGAGGATTACACCCGGTATACAGGACAGGAGAAGTGGTACTGTGCAGTGTGTATATACAGAATAAGAGCAGATACTGAGGATTACTCCCAGTATACAGGACAGGAGAAGTGGTACTGTGCACTGTATATATATATATACAGAATAAGAGCAGATACTGAGGATTACACCCGGTATACAGGACAGGAGAAGTGGTACTGTGCAGTGTATATATACAGAATAAGAGCAGATACTGAGGATTACACCCGGTATACAGGACAGGAGAAGTGCTACTGTGCAGTGTATATATATACAGAATAAGAGCAGATACTGAGGATTACACCCGGTATACAGGACAGAGAAGTGGTACTGTGCAGTGTATATATATATGCAGAATAAGAGCAGATACTGAGGATTACACCCAGTATACAGGACAGGAGAAGCGGTACTGTGCAGTGTATATATATATACAGAATAAGAGCAGATACTGAGGATTACACCCGGTATACAGGACAGGAGAAGTGGTACTGTGCAGTGTATATATATACAGAATAAGAGCAGATACTGCGGATTACACCCAGTATACAGGACAGGAGAAGTGGTACTGTGCAGTGTATATACAGAATAAGAGCAGATACTGAGGATTACACCCAGTATACAGGACAGGAGAAGTGGTACTGTGCAGTGTGTATATATACAGGAGAAGTGGTACTGTGCAGTGTATATATACAGAATAAGAGCAGAGACTGAGGATTACACCCGGTATACAGGACAGGAGAAGTGGTACTGTGCAGTGTATATATATATATATACAGGAGAAGTGGTACTGTGCAGTGTATATATACAGAATAAGAGCAGATACTGAGGATTACACCCAGTATACAGGACAGGAGAAGTGGTACTGTGCAGTGTATATATATATACAGAATAAGAGCAGATACTGAGGATTACACCCGGTATACAGGACAGGAGAAGTGGTACTGTGCAGGGTATATATACAGAATAAGAGCAGATACTGAGGATTACACCCAGTATACAGGAGAAGTGGTACTGTGCAGGGTATATATACAGAATAAGAGCAGATACTGAGGATTACACCCAGTATACAGGAGAAGTGGTACTGTGCAGTGTATATATATACAGAATAAGAGCAGATACTGAGGATTACACCCGGTATACAGGACAGGGGAAGTGGTACTGTGCAGTGTATATATATACAGAATAAGAGCAGATACTGAGGATTACACCCAGTATACAGGACAGGAGAAGTGGTACTGTGCAGTGTATATATATACAGAATAAGAGCAGATATTGAGGATTACACCCAGTATACAGGACAGGAGAAGTGGTACTGTGCAGGGTATATATACAGAATAAGAGCAGATACTGAGGATTACACCCAGTATACAGGAGAAGTGGTACTGTGCAGTGTATATATATACAGAATAAGAGCAGATACTGAGGATTACACCCAGTATACAGGACAGGAGAAGTGGTACTGTGCAGTGTATATATATACAGAATAAGAGCAGATACTGAGGATTACACCCGGTATACAGGACAGGAGAAGTGGTACTGTGCAGTGTATATATACAGAATAAGAGCAGATACTGAGGATTACACCCAGTATACAGGACAGGAGAAGTGGTACTGTGCAGTGTATATATACAGAATAAGAGCAGATACTGAGGATTACACCCGGTATACAGGACAGGAGAAGCGGTACTGTGCAGTGTATATATACAGAATAAGAGCAGATACTGAGGATTACACCCAGTATACAGGACAGGAGAAGTGGTACTGTGCAGTGTGTATATATACAGAATAAGAGCAGATACTGAGGATTACACCCGGTATACAGGACAGGAGGAGTGGTACTGTGCAGTGTATATATATATATACAGAATAAGAGCAGATACTGAGGATTACACCCAGTATACAGGACAGGAGAAGTGGTACTGTGCAGTGTATATATATACAGAATAAGAGCAGATACTGAGGATTACACCCGGTATACAGGACAGGAGAAGTGGTACTGTGCAGTGTATATATACAGAATAAGAGCAGATACTGAGGATTACACCCAGTATACAGGACAGGAGAAGTGGTACTGTGCAGTGTATATATATACAGAATAAGAGCAGGTACTGAGGATTACACCCAGTATACAGGACAGGAGAAGTGGTACTGTGCAGTGTATATATATATATAGAATAAGAGCAGATACTGAGGATTACACCCAGTATACAGGACAGGAGAAGTGGTACTGTGCAGTGTATATATATACAGAATAAGAGCAGGTACTGAGGATTACACCCGGTATACAGGACAGGAGAAGTGGTACTGTGCAGTGTATATATACAGAATAAGAGCAGATACTGAGGATTACACCCAGTATACAGGACAGGAGAAGTGGTACTGTGCAGTGTGTGTATATATACAGAATAAGAGCAGATACTGAGGATTACACCCGGTATACAGGACAGGAGGAGTGATACTGTGCAGTGTATATATACAGAATAAGAGCAGATACTGAGGATTACACCCAGTATACAGGACAGGAGAAGTGGTACTGTGCAGTGTATATATATATATATATAGAATAAGAGCAGATACTGAGGATTACACCCGGTATACAGGGCAGGAGAAGTGGTACTGTGCAGTGTATATATATACAGAATAAGAGCAGATACTGAGGATTACACCCAGTATACAGGACAGGAGAAGTGGTACTGTGCAGTGTGTATATACAGAATAAGAGCAGATACTGAGGATTACACCCAGTATACAGGAGAGGAGAAGTGGTACTGTGCAGTGTATATATACAGAATAAGAGCAGATACTGAGGATTACACCCAGTATACAGGACAGGAGAAGTGGTACTGTGCAGTGTGTATATATACAGAATAAGAGCAGATACTGAGGATTACACCCGGTATACAGGACAGGAGAAGTGGTACTGTGCAGTGTATATATATACATTGATAATAAGGGGCCGTTTATGGGAACATTTGCCGCTTGTTGCAGTGACTGATCCTTTGTCCGGACGATGGTAATTTTCACTACAGGACACTTCAGTCTGGACAGAGGGTCTTTGTCCGGGGACGTTCGGCTTCTGTGGACAATTATAGAGCAGAAATAGGAAGCAGCTAAATAAATTCCTTCAGCGTCTCTTCCGTCGTCTGATCTGGGGCAGAACGTCCGTCACCCTGCGCCGCCCTGAGATTCCTGCACCTGAATAGTCCTTGCTGCAGGAATTCCTCGGGGTCTGGAGGAGATTCACGCGCTGGGATCATCCTACATTCTTGTACAGATTTTCCCAGTGTGTTGTCCTACTGTTTTCTTGGGGTCAGTGCAGACAGAGCCATGAATCTGGATACCTCAAATTTTCCTTAGAGAAATTACTCCATACAATACATACATACTGGGGGGTTCTGCGGGGCCAGAGGTGATGCCAAGCAGGACCCCCAAATCATCCAACAGATCCCAACAGTTCCCCTATTTCTGTGCTCTCTTCCAGTGAAGAAGAAAGGTTCGTCTGGCCTAAAACTCAGCAACCTGATGAATCTGGGAAGAAAGAAGTCCGCATCTATGGAGAGCCCAGAGAAGACGCTGGAGACCTCCAGTATGTAGCGCCCCCTGCAGGGGGTTTATATCGTCCGTTTTTAAATAATTTCTTGTTCACATAGCCAGGGATAGCTGTATGTACAGTTGCAAGAAAAAGTATGTGAACCCTTTGGAATGATATGGATTTCTGCACAAATTGGTCATAAAATGTGATCAGATTTTCATCTAAGTCACAACAATAGACAATCGCAGTCGGCTTAACTAATAACACACAAAGAGTTAAATGTCACCATGTTTTTATTGAACACACCATGTAAACATTCACAGAGCAGGTGGAGAAAGTATGTGAACCCCTAGACTAATGACATCTCCAAGAGCTAATTGGAGTGCGGTGTCGGCCAACTGGAGTCCAATCAATGAGATGAGATTGGAGGTGTTGGTTACAGCTGCCCTATAAAAACACACACCAGTTCTGGGTTTGCTTTTCACAAGAAGCATTGCCTGATGTGAATGATGCCTCACACAAAAGAGCTCTCAGAAGACCTACGATTAAGAATTGTTGACTTGCATAAAGCTGGAAAGGGTTATAAAAGTATCTCCAAAAGCCTTGCTGTCCATCAGTCCACGGTAAGACAAATTGTCTATAAATGGAGGACGTTCAGCACTGCTGCTACTCTCCCTAGGAGCGGCCGTCCTGTAAAGATGACTGCAAGAGCACAGCGCAGACTGCTCAATGAGGTGAAGAAGAATCCTAGAGTGTCAGCTAAAGACTTACAGAAGTCTCTGGCATATGCTGACATCCCTGTTAGCGAATCTACGATATGTAAAACACTAAACAAGAATGGATTTCATGGGAGGACACCACAGAGGAAGCCACTGCTGTCCAAAAAAACATTGCTGCACGTTTACAGTTTGCACAGGAGCACCTGGATGTTCCACAGCAGCACTGGCAAAATATTCTGTGGACAGAGGAAACCAAAGCGGAGTTGTTTGGAAGAAACACACACAGTGGCGTACCGCCCATAGAGGCAGACCACGCCACTGCTATGGGGCCCGCGGCACTGGGGGGCCCGTAGCGCAGATAAGGCCCCGCCCACTGATGACCAGCAGCCGGCTATGCGGCTGCTTTTCTCCCCAGGGCCCCCCCCCCATGTTTAGCTGAATCGCCTCCCAGAGGCGCGGCTAAGTCCTAGACACCCGCCCCCCTCCTCAGCGCTGCGCTCTGAAACACCCGATCCTCCTCTCGTCGGCGTCCCAAATCCCGCGCAGGCGCAGTGCCGGCGATTGCCTGCGCCTGCGCTCTGATAATACGGCTGAGGGCAACAGCTTCAACATCGTCACTGGGCATGCGCCGAGCCCAGTGACGATGTTGAAGCTGTTGCCCTCAGCCGTATTATCAGAGCGCAGCCGCAGGCAATCGCCGGCACTGCGCCTGCGCGGGATTTGGGACGCCGACGAGAGGAGGATCGGGTGTTTCAGAGCGCAGCGCTGAGGAGGGGGGCGGGTGTCTAGGACTTAGCCGCGCCTCTGGGAGGCGATTCAGCTAAATGATGGAGGGCGGCGTTAGAGTTTTCATATTTAGGCGGGCACGGCACTAATCAGAGGGGCACCGTGGAGAAAGAAAAACGCCCCTCTGGGCTCCAGTCCGGCTTACAGCAAGAATCGATTTTTAGAAGAAAGGACAAGACTGACATGGAAAAGAAGAACACAGATGGAAAAAAGGTACTTTATTAAACATGGATCCATGAGTACCTTTTTTCCATCTGTCTTGTTCTTTGGATTGTGAGTCTTGTCATTTCTTCAAAAAATCGATTCTTATGATATGTAAATGACGCTGTAAGGAGCCCAGAGGGGCGTTATTCTTTCTCCACTGTGCCCAGGAACGCCCCTCTGAAGTGCCGTGCCCGGCTAAATTTGAAAACTAATAACGCCTCCAAGTTCATCTAAATCGCCTCCCAAATCCGATCCTCCTCTCGCTGGCATCCCAAATCCCGCGCAGGCGCAGTGCCGGCGATTGCCTGCGCTATGATAAGATGACTGACGGCACTGCGCCTGCGCGGGATTTGGGATGCCGGCGAGAGGAGGATCGGGGTGTTTGCCGCAGAGCGCGGCACTGAGGAGGGGGGTGTTGAGCACTTAGCCGTGCCTCTGGGAGGCGATTTAGATGAACTTGGAGGCGTTATTAGTTTTCAAACTTAGCCGGGCACGGCACTTCAGAGGGGCGTTCCTGGGCACCGTGGAGAAAGAATAACGCCCCTCTGGGCTCCTTACAGCGTCATTTACATATCATAAGAATCGATTTTTTGAAGACATGACAAGACTCACAATCAAAAGAACAAGACAGATGGAAAACAGGTACTCTGTTAAACATGGATTCATGAAAAAAAAATTGGGGGTAAATTGCTAGTGACAGATTCCCTTTAAGGCTACTTTCACGCTTGCGTTCAGAGCGGATCCGTCTGGTGTCTGCACAGACGGATCCGCACCTATAATGCAAACGCTTAGATCCGTTCAGAACGGATCCGTTTGCATTAACATGAACAAAAAAAAAAAACAACATTTTTTTTTTTTGTTCATGATAGTGCAAACGGATCCGTTTTGACTTTACATTGAAAGTCAATGGGGGACGGATCAGTTTGAAAATTGAGCCATATTGTGTCAACTTCAAACGGATCCGTCCCCATTGACTTACATTGTAAGTCTGGACGGATCCGTTTGCCTCCGCACGGCCAGGCTGCAAGCAGCGTTCAAGTGTCCGCCTGCTGAGCGGAGGACAAACGGTGCCAGACTGATGCATTCTGAGCGGATCCGCATCCACTCAGAATGCATTAGGTCTGGACGGATCCGTTCGGTGCCGCTTGTGAGAGCCTTCAAACAGAACTCACAAGCGGAGACCCGAACGCAAGTGTGAAAGTAGCCTAACATGGCACCCCAAATAAGGAGACCTGCAGGCTGCAGCAGATATCCCATGTGACAGGTCACCCCCAGGAAACCCCTAACAGTTTCTGTAGGTCATGTATAAATTTATTTAATGGGGGCGTGGCATGGGAGGAGCAAAGTCAGGAAGTGGGAGGGGCCATGGTGGGTAGTGGGCGGGGTTAAGGGGCCCAATTCAGATTTTTGCTATGGGGCCCAGTGATTCCTATGTACGCCTCTGAACACACAACACTATGTGGGGAGAAAAAGAGGCACAGCACACCAACCTCAAAACCTCATCCCAACTGTGAAGTATGGTGGGGGGGCATCATGGTTTGGGGCTGCTTTGCTGTGTCAGGGCCTGGACGGATTGCTATCATCGAAGGAAAAATGAATTCCCAAGTTTATCAAGACATTTTGCAGGAGAACTAAAGGCCATCTGTCCACCAGCTGAAGCTCAACAGAAGATGGGTGCTGCAACTACAGGGAACGTTTGGTGGAAGTTATTGCTGCCAAAGGAGGTTCAACCAGTTATTAAATCCAAGGGTTCACATACTTTTTCCACCTGCACTGTGAATGTTTACATGGTGCGTTCAATAAAGACATGGTAACATTTAACTCTTTGTGTGTTATTAGTTGAGCAGACTGTGATTGTCTATTGTTGTGACTGAGATGAAGATCAGATCACATTTTATGACCAATTTGTGCAGAAATCCAGATCATTCCAAAGGGTTCACATACTTTTTCTTGCAACTGTAAATGGTGTCCTGAGCAGCAAGTAATGCACTTCATACAAGTATTGCCATAGAGCGCCCCACAAGACTGGCGTGTGGTAATGGTAAAGTCCCTGGTGGTCTAAAGCAGTGAACAGTTTAGTGGTTCAGTAAGGTACCTTGTGGTCTACAGCAGTGAAGGGGTTAATGGGTAGGTTCATAGTGGTATAGAGCATAAAAGAGGTTAATGCTAAGGTTCCTGGTGGTCTAGTGCAGAGAAGGGGTTACTGATGAGGTCCTAGGTGGGCAACAGCAGGGAAAGTGTTAATGATTAAGTCTCCAACGGGTAAGACCACCGTAATTGGTGGTCTAGGGCAGATAATGGGTTAAAATGGTTAATGTTTAGGTTCCTTTGTTGTGGAGAGCTGAGAAGGGGTTAATGTTAAGGTCCCTGGTGGTCTCTAGCAGTGAATGGGTTAATGGTTAGGTTCCTGGTGGTCTAGGGCAGATAAGGGGTTACTAATAAGGTCCATGATGGGCAAGGACAGAGAAGGGGTTAATGAAAAAGTTCCTGTTGTGGTCTAAGGCAGAGAAGGGGTTAATGGTTCCCATGTAGGATACAGAACAGATTGTAGCCTGTAGGCTATTGTGTTACATTAGGGCTCCCACAATATGGTCTCATGGGGCCCCCGGTCAATGTGTGGGGCCAGTAAGTGCTCCTTACCCACCAGTGCCACCCTATTAATGAATATTGTACATGCCCCAAATTAACGGAGCCGTCCTATTGTGAGTCAGTTGCTTCAATGTATCCTGGTTAGGCCTCTTACACACTTGCGTCGTTGTTTTCCGGTATTGACATCCGGCAGAGAATCTCAATACTGTAAAAAAAACGTTTCCGTTTCGTCTCCATTCATTCGCAATGGAAAGAGATCCGTTCAGGATGCATTAGGACGTCTTCCGCTCCATCAGCATCGCGTTTTGTGTCCGGTCATAAAAATGGACAAAAATGGATTCAGCTTTGAAAACAATGTAAGTCAATGTTGATGGATACGGTTTTTTTAGGAGCATAAAAAACGGATCCATCACCCATTGACGTTCAATTTATGTAGTGACGGATCCGTTCTTTATCCGTTTGGATTTCACACAACCGCATCCTAACAGAACTGATGCAAAATCCTCTACTGGATCTCAATACCGGAATTACAGACGCAAGTGTGAAAGTCGCCTTACTCAATATTCATCCAGGAATTAAAGGAAGTCTCCATTCCCAGTACACAGATTCCCAGTACGCAGAGCACGTCCTTTTCTTTGGCGCACATTGTAGTACAGTATGTGACTATGACCTGCCCGCTCAGCAGTACAGAATATGCAGGTGCTATGTAATCTGGAATCAGTACCTGCCATATAGGCCAGGCATGCTCAACCTGCGGCCCTCCAGCTGTTGCAAAACTACAACTCCCAGCATGCTCGAATAGCCTACAGTGATCAGCCTACAGCAGGGCATTGTGGGAGTTGTGGTTTCACAACAGCTGGAGGGCCGCAGGTTGAGCATGGCTGCTATAGGCGGACCATGCGGCTGCTATGAGGGCTGTGATGAGACGGGACCTGAGAACCCAGTCTGTTTACTGTGAATTGCATTCATCTCCAGTGAGCTCCCCCTAGTGGCGGCTGAAAGTAAACAGATTTGTATCATTTTACTGTGAATCCACAAAAGGCACCTATAAAAGACACTTACAGACACTGTGCCGCCAGGTATACTGAGTCCGGTACGTGTTATTTTCTTCACCTTTTTTCCTTCCTTTTCGGTAGTGACTTCAGGCAGGTTTACACACTGCAATGTACAGCCGATCGTCGGAAAGGAAACGTTCCTTCCCGACAGGCGGCTGCTCGTTCAGTAAAAGAGACCGCTGTAGTTACAGGCGGCGATCTCCTTCACGGTATAAAGACGAGGGGTCACTCTTGCCATCACTTGTCCTCATACAGCTGCAGTGTTTCTGGGCAGTAGATCGCTGTTTAGACCGCAATAATGTGTCTGCACGAATGACAGGATCACCCGATGAACGAGCGTTTTGCTCATAGATCAGGTGATAATCTGTCCAATATGTGGTCTAGTTCAGCTCTGCCTTCCAGGTGCTTAGGGGTCTCACACTGCAGGGGGCAGTAACGGCAGAGATGTCACCAATATCTTTACTTGCAGATTACCTGAACGTCTTAATAAACAGTCACTGGAAATCTCGCTATTGTTGCATTAAGGACGGACAGCTTCATTTTTACCAAGACAGGAACAAGAATAAAGTTGCAATACAGCCAGTGTCCCTAATAGGATGCGACATCATTCCTCAGCCATCTCCAGACCACCTGTACTCCTTCCGCATCCTGCATAATGGGGACGAGCTCGCCACCCTAGAGGTAATCATATAAAATATGTCACATACATACTGCTCCTATGTACAGGGATATAACTGCTATAATACTGCCTCCTATGTACAGGGATATAACTACTATAATACTGCTCATATGTACAGGGATATAACTACTATAATACTGCTCCTATGTACAGGGATATAACTGCTATAATACTGCCTCCTATGTACAGGGATATAACTACTATAATACTGCCTCCTATGTACAAGAATATAACTGCTATAATACTGCTCCTTTATATAACTTATATCTGATGACTTGAGTTGCTTTTTTTTCTTTGATACCTCTTTGTTATCGCTTTCTCTTTGATACCTCCTCGTCTGGATTGTGTCGCCCTCTGGTGGATGAGTTGTGTATCTACATTGACAGTTCTTTGACCTCAGAATGTTTCTCACGACTTTTCCGGTTAAGTCAATATTTTTGGAAGATTTTATATAAACTTTATGTTTTGCATTCTTTATTGCATCTTTCTGCAGTTGTTATTTTAAGGTTTGTCTCATCAGGATATTTTGAGCTGGTTTTCTTCCATCTGCAGTGGCTCCTGCTCTGTACACCATGGTCCAGATTTACTTATGTTGTAGATGGCGGTAGCATTGCCCGGCGGTCTCTCCTTTACCAGGGGCTCCAGTTGGAGGAAGAAACCCCTTCCCGACTCTATAACATCTATTGGTTGGCTTAGGCTACTTTCACACTGGCGTTTTAGTTTTCCGGTATTAAGATCCGTCCTAGGGGCTCAATTCCAGAGAAAAATGCTTCCGTTTTGTCCCCATTCATTGTCAATGGGGAAAAAACTGAACAGAACGGAGCGGAGCGCTCCAGAATGCATTCCGTTCTGTTGCGTTCCCATACCGGAGAGAAAACCGCAACATGTTGTAGTTTGCTTTCCGTCCTGGGATGCAGAGGAAGACAGATCCGCCATGACCCCCAATGCAAGTCAATGGGGACGGATCCGTTTTTTCGAACACAATCTGGCACAATAGAAAACGGATCCGTCCTCCATTGACTCTCAGTGGAGTTCATGACGGATACGTCTTGGCAATGTTAGAGGTAATAGAACCGGATAGTTCACGACGGATGCAGACGGTTGTATTATCAGTAACGCTGGTGTGAAAGTAGCCTTCCAAATGGCGCACCTTAGGCCCCGTTTTCTGTAAAATCGCCCTCTTTCTGCTAAGCCCCGCCCCTTATTGAACATTTCAAGAATAAAACTGTGGAATCTCTAGATGCAGCAAATTCCACCAATTTGCAGACAGATTTTTGGCGCAGACATGTCAGTAAATCTGGGCCGGTGTTCCCGATCTTTCAGTGACAGTTTTTTCCTTCTTCTCTTTTCACGGTTGTGACGTTGTGTGTTTTTGTCGCAGGCAAAGTCCTCGGAGGACATGGGTCACTGGCTGGGGCTTCTCTTGTCCGAATCTGGCTCAAAATCAGATCCAGAGGAGTTTAGCTATGACTATGTGGACGCGGAGCGCGTCTCCTGCATCGTTAGCGCAGCCAAGAACTCCTTCTTGTGAGTGTCCGAAGCCGCCATCTTTATGATGAGTATAACTATATAGTGGACCCTGAGCAACATGGAAACTTGCCCCCAGTATGTCTGCCATATTCACATTATACTGCCATATACAACTGACATCATAACATTATACTGCCATATACAACTGACATCATAACATTATACTGCCATATACAACCCACATAATAACATTAGTCATAAACAGTCCACATAATAATATACTGCCATATACAACTCACATAATAATATTGTACTGCTATATAAAGCTCACATAATATACTGTCATATACAGTACAGACCAAAGGTTTGGACACACCTTCTCATTCAAAGAGTTTTCTTTATTTTTGTGACTATGACAATTGTAGATTCCCACTGAAGGCATCAAAACTATGAATTATCACATGTGGAATTATATACATAACAAAAAAGTGTGAAACAACTGAAAATATGTCATATTCTAGGTTCTTCAAAGTAGCCACCTTTTGCTTTGATTACTGCTTTGCACACTCTTGGCATTCTCTTGATGAGCTCCAAGAGGTAGTCACCTGAAATGGTCTTCACTTCACAGGTGTGCCCTGTCAGGTGTAATAAGTGGGATTTCTTGCCTTATAAATGGGGTTGCGACCATCAGTTGCGTTGTGGAGAAGTCAGGTGGATACACAGCTGATAGTCCTACTGAATAGACTGTTAGAATTTGTATTATGGCAAGAAAAAAGCAGCTAAGTAAAGAAAAACGAGCGGCCATCATTACTTTAAGAAATGAAGGTCAGTCAGTCCGAAAAATTGGGAAAACTTTGAAAGTGTCCCCGAGTGCTGTCACAAAAGCCATCAAGCGCTACAAAGAAACTGTCTGACATGCGGACCGCCCCAGGAAAGGAAGACCAAGAGTCACCTCTGCTGCGGAGGATAAGTTCATCCGAGTCACCAGCCTCAGAAATCGCAGGTTAACAGCAGCTCAGATTAGAGACCAGGTCAATGCCACCCAGAGTTCTAGCAGCAGACACATCTCTAGAACAACTGTTAAGAGGAGACTGTGTGAATCAGGCCTTCATGGTAGAATATCTGCTAGGAAACCACTGCTAAGGACAGGCAACAAGCAGAAGAGACTTGTTTGGGTTAAAGAACACAAGGAATGGACATAAGACCAGTGGAAATCTGTGCTTTGGTCTGATGAGTCCAAATTTGAGATCTTTGGTTCCAACCACCGTGTCTTTGTGCGACGCAGAAAAGGTGAACGGATGGACTCTACATGCCTGGTTCCCACCGTGAAGCATGGAGGAGGAGGTGTGATGGTGTGGGGGGGCTTTGCTGGGGACACTGTGGGGGATTTATTCAAAATTGAAGGCATACTGAACCAGCATGGCCACCACAGCATCTTGCAGCGGCATGCTATTCCATCCGGTTTGCCTTTAGTTGGACCATCATTTATTTTTCAACAGGACAATGACCCCAAACACCTCCAGGTTGTGTAAGGGCTGTTTGACCATGAAGGAGAGTGATGGGGTGCTGCGCCAGATGACCTGGCCTCCACAGTCACCGGACCTGAACCCAATCGAGATGGTTTGGGGTGAGCTGGACCGCAGAGTGAAGGCAAAAGGGCCAACAAGTGCTAAGCATCTCTGGGAACTCCTTCAAGTCTGTTGGAAGACCATTTCAGGTGACTACCTCTTGAAGCTCAACGAGAGAATGCCAAGAGTGTGCAAAGCAGTAATCAAAGCAAAAGGTGGCTACTGTGAAGAACCTGCAGAAAATCTTAAAAAGTTGTCAGACCACTATCCGGCGCTGCAGGCATAGAATTCAGTCCTTTAGATGAGTAAGATTCTTTTTATTTAAAGTCAACGCGTTTCAAGGGGAAAATGCCCTCTTCGTCAGGACAATATACAGAATAAAAAATCACTTGTAGTGGAGATATTTAAGACGCTATTTAAGCCCTCCCCCAGTTTAACCCGCCAAAATAGCGTCTTAAATATCTCCACTGCAAGTGATTTTTTATTCTGTATATTGTCCTGACGAAGAGGGCATTTTCCCCTTGAAACGCGTTGACTTTAAATAAAAAGAATCTTACTCATCTAAAGGACTGAATTCTATGCCTGCAGCGCCGGATAGTGGTCTGACAACTTTTTAAGATTTTCTGCATATCGACTTTCCTGGAACCTTTGGGATAGGAATAGACCCCGGCGGCAGCGTGGCATCCCCTTATGCTGGTGGGGAAATATACCTGCTAAGGCTCATCCAGCTGCTGTTCACAACAGAATCTGGTAAGCGAAATACGCACCATAAATTTATATTGTCTATAAGGCGGTACCACACATGAGGCGCTGTGTTTTTTTGTCTCCTTTCTTGTCTACTGTGAAGACCCCAGAATATGACATATTTTCAGTTGTTTCACACTTGTTTGTTATGTATATAATTCCACATGTGATAATTCATAGTTTTGATGCCTTCAGTGTGAATCTACAATTGTCATAGTCATGAAAATAAAGAAAACTCTTTGAATGAGAAGAAGGTGCGTCCAAACTTTTGGTCTGTACTATACATCCCACATAATAACATTATACTGCCATATAAAGCACACATACTTACATATACAACCTACATAATAACATTATACTGCCATATGCAACCCATATAAAACCAGCAACCAAATAATAGGTGGTATCCACATCTTACTCCTTTAAAGAATTCACATAATGCCACCGTATAGTTCTCACACAGTACACCAAGCACAGCGCCGTACACTGTATAGTGGCTGTGCTTGGTATTGCAGCCCCATTCACTTCAATGACCCATGAAGGTGTCATCACTCGTCCTAGGAAAAGCTGGAGAAGACTGCAGGGTTACTGTGAGCCCAGTGCCTTCTCAAACAGCTGGTCGGCGGGGGGCCCCGGGTGTTGGGCCCCCACTGATCAGATACCGATGACCTCTCCTGAGGAGAGGCCATCAGCAGGCTTGAGCGAATCGAGCTTGGGATCCGAGATCTGAAGTGGATCCGTTCAAAACCTTAGTAGTGACATTGTCCAGGGACCTGTCTCCGTGCAGCATTAAAATAGATGTGTTTTGCGGGGGCAAAATTCGGGTTTTAAATCTACGACTTTAAAAACAGTAATCCGAAGTTGGATTCGCGCGTCCATTTTAATGCTGTACAGAGACAGGAGAAGTTTTTAAACCAAATTGACTTCAGATCTCGGATCCGCAGCTCAATGCGCTCAACACCAGTCATCAGTATCAAAATCTCAGAAAACCCTTTGACCGTTGATCCTTTTGGGGATCATTTCATCTCCAACTGATCACAGTGACGGGGATGGTTTGCATACCGCCGTCCGTCCGGTATAACGCTGCCCGACACTGGTAAGGGAACACTGGGGGCTTCCACTTTGTATTGAGGTTTCCGATGATCTCATTGGTGCTGAATAAGCTCCTCCCCCGGCGCAACCGACTAAAGTCCCACTAAATGTCTTCTGCCTTATGAACAATCGCTCTTCATCTTTGCAGCTTAATGCAGAGAAAATACTCGGAGCCGAACACGTACATCGACAATCCGCGCAATGGGAGGAGTCAGCAGGACGACCTGTACGATGATGTCGACGTGTCCGATACAATGGTACGTAATGGAAGGGGTGGAGCTCCGTAAACAGTTCGTCCAGCACTGGAGGGTAGGGAAGTATCTCCAGCTTTATTGAGGATGCACGTTAGAAGCATTCCCGGGCAGAAAGCGCTTCGCCATAATCCGGCAACGCGTTTCAACCGTTCTACAGTCTTACTCGTGACTAGCATGGAAAACAGCGAGGTATATACAGGGGCTATACACCCCCCCCGCCCCCCCCCCCCCCCCCCCATCATCAGGGGCAGAAGATGCAACTGGTGACCTTATATTCCACAGAGAACAACTGACAAGGGCAAAAACAGAAGTAAATTAACCCTTTCACTACCGGAGGTTTTTGCGTTTTCATTTTTATTCCCTATCTTCCTTGAGCCATAACTTTTTTTATCCCATAAATGGCTGGCTTTGTTTTAACATAATTATGGGATCCTGAAGTATTGGAGCTAGGTGGCTGTGGCGGGCTGCAATCGTATGTACGTCTAAATAGTGTAAAAATAAATGTAAAGAGTAACTAAACTTTACGCTGACTTTTAATATGTTGTCCTAAAAAATCATTTTCTAATTTACTTTATTAATTTTCTATTTTTACCGTACTTTTTCATCCGTAAAGCGCAGCATTCACTGGTGCACTAAAACTCCGCTCTCTCTACACCGCCGAGCTGTCAGCAGAGTATGGAGTACTCATTTTCTAAATGGGGCCGCAGCATCGCAGGGAGTACAGGCAGAAGCGCTCATGGCTGCTCCTGCCGGTGCTCCCTGGGCTATTACTAACTGCTGGCATACCACATGGGTAACCTGTACCCATCTACTATGCCAGGGTTAGCTGAGCGGGCTCCTGCCCCTGCCTGCTCCGCTCAGCTAAGAGAGCTGACATGACATGCAGTCCTCCCTCCCTCCCCTACTCCCTGCGATGCTGAGTACTCCATACTCTGCTGACAGCTCGGCGGTGTAGGGAGAACTGAGTTTTAGCGTACCAGTGAATGGTGCGCTTTAGGGATGAAAAAGTACGGTAAAAATAGAAAATTAATAAAGTATATATAAAATATATTAGAAAATGATTTTTGAAGGGGTTAGGGACAACATATTAAAAGTTAGTGTAAAAGTTTAGTTACTCTTTAAACTTTGAAAGAAAAATATATATTTTTTTACATCACCATATTCTGACCCCCATAACTTTTTTATACTTATGTCTCCTGAGCTGTGTGGGGGCTCATTTTTTGCGGGACACTCTCTGTTTTTTTTTTATAGAATTTTGGAGTCTGTGTGACTTTTTGATCACATTTTATTACATTTTTGGTGTAAGAGAAGCAATGAAAAAATGACAAATCGTCCATTTTGACCCTTTTTTCCATTACAGTATTCGCCGTATTTGATTTTTTAAAAATATTTTAATAGTACAGGCATTTTCGGTCGTGGTGATACCCATAATGTTTATATTTATTGTTATTGTATTATTTTATTATTATTATTATACGGAAAGTGGGGTGATTTCAACTTTTATTTATATATTTTTTTATATTTTTTTCCATTTTTGCATTGATTTTGAGGCTCATATATGAGCTTATAAATTCTGTTTTTTTATTTTTTATTTTGTAAAATCAGGGATTTTTAAAATGAGTTTGACTGTAAATTGCTCATTTCTTATGTTGGCCTGCCATCTGGTGGCCAAAATAAGAATTGCAGCATGAATACTATCAGCTTCGTCAGCGAGGCTGCTAGTATTCAGAGCAACTACCGACAGCTCCATTGGCCGCAGGGGGCGCGCATTTAGATGCCGCGATCTCACTTGATCATGGCTTGTAAAGCCTTTAATTACAGCGATCGGCATTATTGCCTGTCACGGTAATTAGCTGCAGGTCTCTGCTGTTTGAAACCGCAGAGACCAGCAGGCCATGACGCTTGCTGCACATGCGAGCGGCGCCATGTTCGCGCATCGCTCCAGCGCCATAGATGTAAAACCAAAAGCGTAAAAACCAATGTGATAGAAATAAGAATATACGTGGAACATAATGTCACTAATACGACATATTACATTATAACCAATTAAAGTGGAAGGTATTTGATTTGCATAGAATGTCCCCATATTTTACGCAGCCCGGATACAATAATAATGTAAAATCAGTAATGTATCATATTTCTCGAGACCATGGGGTAGACGGGAGTGACGGTGGAAGATCCAGTGCGCCTCACGGGTGTGCAGCAGCCGCCGCCTGTCCCCACCGCGGGGGGTTTGAAGACCCTCTCTCTGCCCAGAACTCTGAGCGCTTTAGTTTGGGTTATTCTGATTAGAAATGTCAGTGAAATGTTCCAGGATCCGGGTTTTTAGTTTTCCGGAGGTGAACCCTGCGGAGCGTTTCTGACAGTCAATCATATATATCACATATTCAGAATTACAACTAATATATGACTTAGGGCTCATTCACACGAATGGGTGAAGCCCGTGCTGTGGTCCGCACTGACCGGGTACTGTCCGTGGGGCAGGCGCATGGGGATCACAGACCATTCACTTGATGGGTCCGTGATCCTTCCGTTCCCCAAAAAGGTAGAGCAAGTTCTATCTTTTTGTGGTGTGGAAGCACGGAACAGAACCCCAGAAAGCCCTCCGTAGTGTTCCATTCCACAACATTCCGCATCTCCGTATTTGCGGACCCATTGAAATGAATGGGTCCACATCTGTGATGCAGAATGGCCACGGAACGGTGCTCACGTATTACAGATCCGCAAATGCGGTCCGCAATACGGCAACAGGCAGCACAGAGCCCTTAATAGGAAAGGACATTTTCCTTCTGAATCGTGAAAAAAATGATGGGGTGGTGATACCTGTATCAAAAATCATCTCACACAGTCTCACTGTAATCATGACTCCACCAGCAGAATAGTGAGTGCAGCTCTGGAGTATAATACAGGATGTAACTCAGGATCAGTACAGGATAAGTGATGTATGTACACAGTGACTCCACCAGCAGAATAGTGAGTGCAGCTCTGGAGTATAATACAGGATGTAACTCAGGATCAGTACAGGATAAGTAATGTATGTACATAGTGACTGCACCAGCAGAATAGTGAGTGCAGCTCTGGAGTATAATACAGGATGTAACTCAGGATCAGTACAGGATAAGTAATGTATGTACACAGTGACTGCACCAGCAGAATAGTGAGTGCAGCTCTGGAGTATAATACAGGATGTAACTCAGGATCAATACAGGATAAGTAATGTATGTACACAGTGACTGCACCAGCAGAATAGTGAGTGCAGCTCTGGAGTATAATACTGGATGTAACTCAGGATCAGTACAGGATAAGTAATGTATGTACACAGTGACTCCACCAGCAGAATAGTGAGTGCAGCTCTGGAGTATAATACAGGATGTAACTCAGGATCAGTATAGGATAAGTAATGTATGTACACAGTGACTGCACCAGCAGAATAGTGAGTGCAGCTCTGGAGTATAATACTGGATGTAACTCAGGATCAGTACAGGATAAGTAATGTATGTACACAGTGACTGCACCAGCAGAATAGTGAGTGCAGCTCTGGAGTATAATACAGGATGTAACTCAGGATCAGTATAGGATAAGTAATGTATGTACACAGTGACTGCACCAGCAGAATAGTGAGTGCAGCTCTGGAGTATAATACTGGATGTAACTCAGGATCAGTACAGGATAAGTAATGTATGTACACAGTGACTGCACCAGCAGAATAGTGAGTGCAGCTCTGGAGTATAATACAGGATGTAACTAAATGATTTTCCTATTTCATGACGTAAAGTCATAGTTTTATTAAAGACACGGAGGCTCCTATTGCTTTCTCCTTCTTTACTTCCACCAATAGCAGCAAAGGAAAAATTTACATAATCAAAACAACCAAGGCCCCTCCCCTGACAGATCCTATAATAAGCAGTGTCCTCCTCATATCTTCCTCTTTCTTTGAATCCACGACACCAACCGCCAACCATAACCGAACACGAACCGAACTGGAACTGGAACCGACACCGACCCTTCTGGTCCCTCCAACTGAAGAACATCTCAGGAAACCTGGAACAACACGGAACGCCATCCGCCAAGGAGTTCTCAACCTGAAACAGAACAAATAATATAGCCAGTGTAAGCACATGGGTACGAAATGCGCAATCTCGACCCTATAACGGTCGCACATCAAAAAGGTCGCTGAAACAAAACCATAATAAAACTGAACGGCAAAACGTCATAAATAACAATAAAAGACAGACGAATAGTCAATAACAATAATAATATAACAATAGGGGGGGCAAGAGAAACCCAGGGCGGGCAATACTCGCCTCCGTGTCTTTAATAAAACTATGACTTTACGTCATGAAATAGGAAAATCATTTAGTTTTACAGCAAGACACGGAGGCTTCGTATTGCAAGTTCAAAGCTGCTCAATAATAGCTGAAAACACATGAGTTGGAGGACGGAAATAAAATTCTGTGAACGTCGTGGCCCTAGACCAGTCAGCCAGACGCAGAATGTCCTCCAAACGAGCCCCCGAAACTGCCAGGGCAGTAGCAGCCGCGCCCCTGGCCGAGTGAGCGGTAAAGATCGTCGTATCAATCCCGGAAAGGGACATGACCCACTTCATCCATCGCGCCAAAGTGGGACTGGTCACCGGGCCAAAGGGATGGCGAATAGAGAGGAAAAGCTGCGGAGTGTCCGCAGAACGGTGAGACCGAGTGCGCAACTCATACTCCCGCAGGCAAAACTACAGGACAGAGCGCCGGAGAAGACGGAAAACTGGGATAGGACACCGACCGAATATTGGTCTTGGTACGCCGTGTGATGTTAAAAGTAACACCCTCGGGCGTAAAGGACCTGGCATCATGATCCAGAGCCCTAACATCTGAGACCCTCTTACAGGAAATCAGGCAAAAAAGAGTCAGCAATTTGGCCGACAGCTGACGGAGGGAAAGAGACGCGTTGTCGGGCCAGGACGAGAGAAAAGACAGGACCAGGGAGACATCCCACGTAGCGGTGAAACGCGGCCGAGGAGGCCGAGCCAAACGCGAGCCACGTAAAAGCCGAGAGACCAAAGGGTGTTGACCAGCAGGAACGCCATCAAAACCCTGATGAGTCGAGGAAATCGCGGAACGGAACAAATTGATTGTCCGATAAGCTTTCCCTGCTTCAAAAAGAGACGTCAGGAATTGCAATAAATGGGTCACAGACGCCGAAACGGGATCCAGGTCCCGTTCCATGCACCAGCCAACCCAAGATCCCCAAGCTGCCCGGTAAGATTTTCGGGTGCCGGGCGCCCAAGCGTTGTCCAGGAGGCGTCTAGTTGCCTCCGAAACTCCCTCGACCTCGCCTGGAGTCCTGAGATTCGGCACGCCAGAAGTTGAAGGGAGCCGTCGACCAGGAGAGGATGTGGGGCACCCAGCGGGTCCTGGAGGAGATCCGTCCGCGTCGGGAGTAGGAGAGGTACATCCACCAGGAGTTCCAGGATAATCGGGTACCAGGCTTGAGACCCCCAGAAGGGAATCACCACCACCAATTCCGCCGCCTGACGACGAGTCTGTAGCAGCATCCTCGGAATCATGGCGAACGGCGGAAATGCGTAATGTAGGGCTGCAGACCAGTCCTGGAGAAACGCATCCACCGCCTCTGCCTCCGGATCCGGACGCCAGCTGAAGAACCTGGGCAGGTGAGCGTTGAGACGGGACGCGAAGAGGTCTATGGAACAGGGACCCCAGATGTCCGAGATCATGGAGAACATCTCCGGATTCAACCTCCAGTCGCTGCCGTCCGTGAAGCATCGGGAGCTCCAATCCGCTCGGTAGTTGTCGAGACCCGGAAGGTACTCCGCCTGAACCATGATGTCCCTGGACAGACAGTAGGACCAGAAATCCTTCGCCAGTCGGGCCAAGGTGGCCGATTGAGTGCCGCCTAGATGATTGACGTATCGGACCGCCGACACGTTTCGGGCCAAGGTGGCCGATTGAGTGCCGCCTAGATGATTGACGTATCGGACCGCCGACACGTTGTCCATGCGTAGACGGATGCATGCATGCATGAGCAATGCCCTTGGTAAAACTCCTGATGGCAAACGAACCCGCTAGAAGTTCCAGAGCGTTGATGTGAAAACGGGTCTCGGACTCCGACCATCGACCGCCAGTGGAGACACCCTCGCAGTGGGCCCCCCAGCCCTGGAGACTCGCGTCCGATTCCACCGTGAATTCCGGTTGGAATCCGAAAATTGCTCTGCCGTTCCAGGCTTCCAAATTGCTCAACCACCAACGGAGTTCCTCCTGAGCTTCCTGATCCAGAATCACCGCGTCTGCAAATGAGGCCCCGGCACGGAGGTGGGCGATCTTCAGACGCTGTAAAGCCCGATAATGGAGTGGAGCGGGAAAGACTGCCTGGATAGAGGAGGCTAATAGCCCAATGATGCGAGCCAGATGGCGTAGTGATAGGGAGGGAGTCGAGAGAGCATGTCTCAACTCCTTGCGTATCGTCCGCAACTTCTCCGCAGGAAGACTGAGGGATTCCGCGACAGAGTCCACCGTGAAGCCCAGAAACTCCATACGCCGAGACGGCGTGAGACAGGATTTCTCGAGATTGAGTAGAAAACCCAGACTCGTCAGCAGATCCGAGGTCCACTGGAGGTGTTGTAACAGAGACTGCTGACATTGGTGCATAATGAGGATGTCGTCCAGGTATATGACAAGACGCACCCCCCGACTCCGCAGCCAGGCCATGACTGGGCGCAGTAACTTGGTGAAGCACCAAGGAGCCGAGGAAAGGCCGAACGGTAGGCAAGTGAAGCGCCACACTTCGCCCTTCCACAGGAAGCGAAGAAGGTCCCTGGAGGAGGAGGCCACCGGAACCGTCAGATAGGCATCTTTGAGATCCAGCTTCACCATCCAGTCCCCTGGAATCAGCAAGTCCCGAAGGAGGTGAATCCCCTCCATCTTGAAGTGGCGGTAGCGCACCACAGAGTTCAGTGCACGGAGATTTATGACCGGACGGAATTGACCCCCTTTTTTCTGAACTAGAAAAATGTGGCTGAGAACGCCCCTTCGGGTAGGAGGGGCCCTTTCTATCGCACCCTTGTGCAAGAGGGAAAAAAGTTCTATGTCCACTAGCTCCCTGTCCGGTAGCGCCAGGGGCGGGGGAGAAAGGACGAACTCTGGGGAACCCGTAAGTTCTATGTGGAACCCCTGCACAGTGATCAGCACCCATGGGTCTGATGTGATGTTGGACCAAACGTGGGAACATAGACGGAGTCTGCCCCCTACGCGAGGGGTGGAAGAAGTCCCCACTGGGGAAAGACTTACCGAAAGATTTTCTGTAGCTCGGATTCCCTCTGACCGACCTGGAACGCCATTGGCCGCCTCTGGCCGGGAAGAATGAGGGGGGATTCCTTTGGTCCTGGAAAGGAGGCCTCTGGTTGAAGGAGCCTCTGCCCGAGCTGCGGGCTTGATAACTGGAGCGGCCGGACAGACGGCCCCTACCACTGCCGGCCCTAGTGGAGACCCGTCCCTGAAATACCCTTTTCATGGATGACTGGGCCTTGTCCAAAGCTGTAAATGCTCCAACGTACCTGCTGAGGTCCTTAATGAAGGAATCCCCGAACAGTTGACCCTGAGCCTCCTTCCCTGTCTCAGTGAGGGCCAAGTTGGCCAATTTTGGGTCGATTTTAAAAAGGATGGCTTTACGCCTTTCAATGGACAGGGAGGAGTTAGTGCTGCCCGCAATGCAAATGGCTCTTTGAATCCAGCCAGTAAGCTCCTCCGGGTCAACCGGAGAGCCGTCCACTTTGGCCGATTCGGCCATCTCAAAAATTTTGGCTAGGGGGCCAAAAATGTCGAGGAGCTTGTCCTGACAACTCTTTATAGCGGAATCTAGCCCCTTACGGGGGTTCCAGCCGGTTTTGGCCAAGAACTGTGTCATCTTTTGATCCACAGCTGGCGTTTCGCAGACCTTGTTAGGGATTAATGGTCTGGGGCATTCCGCACGGAGCTTACTGCGCGCCTCTTTGCTGAGAGGACGGCGCACCCAATGCTCCAGGTAGTCGCTCACATGAGCTACAGGCATCCACTCCGCCGACCTAGGGTGGTGAAGGGCATCAGGGTCAAAAAGAGGGTTGCCAGAGGGATCCACCAGGCTAGAAGCCGAGTTAGGGGCAGAGGTGGATGCGCCCACGGACCCAGATGTGGAAGGCCTAGGGCCTGAGGTACCTGGAAACTCCTGTTCCTTCTCCAACTCTCCATCAGAGTGGTCACCTGCCTCCGCATAAGCCTCCATGTCAGATTCGTTCTCCGAATCTATGTCATAAGTTTGTGCTCTAGCACTTTTCCACGTTCGCGCCGTTTCTGCCTGGCGCGGCAAGGCTCAGGATCAGTACAGGATAAGTAATGTATGTACACAGTGACTGCACCAGCAGAATAGTGAGTGCAGCTCTGGAGTATAATACATGATGTAACTCAGGATCAGTACAGGATAAGTAATGTATGTACACAGTGACTGCACCAGCAGAATAGTGAGTGCAGCTCTGGAGTATAATACAGGATGTAACTCAGGATCAGTACAGGATAAGTAATGTATGTACACAGAGACTGCACCAGCAGAATAGTGAGTGCAGCTCTGGAGTATAATACAGGATGTAACTCAGGATCAGTACAGGATAAGTAATGTATGTACACAGTGACTGCACCAGCAGAATAGTGAGTGCAGCTCTGGAGTATAATACAGGATGTAACTCAGGATCAGTACAGGATAAGTAATGTATGTACACAGTGACTGCACCAGCAGAATAGTGAGTGCAGCTCTGGAGTATAATACAGGATGTAACTCAGGATCAGTACAGGATAAGTAATGTATGTACACAGTGACTGCACCAGCAGAATAGTGAGTGCAGCTCTGGAGTATAATACTGGATGTAACTCAGGATCAGTACAGGATAAGTAATGTATGTACACAGTGACTGCACCAGCAGAATAGTGAGTGCAGCTCTGGAGTATAATACTGGATGTAACTCAGGATCAGTACAGGATAAGTAACGTATGTACACAGTGACTGCACCAGCAGAATAGTGAGTGCAGCTCTGGAGTATAATACAGGATGTAACTCAGGATCAGTACAGGATAAGTAATGTATGTACACAGTGACTGCACCAGCAGAATAGTGAGTGCAGCTCTGGAGTATAATACAAGATGTAACTCAGGATCAGTACAGGAGAAGCAATGTATGTACACAGTGACTGCACCAGCAGAATAGTGAGTGCAGCTCTGGAGTATAATACAGGATGTAACTCAGGATCAGTACAGGATAAGTAATGTATGTACACAGTGACTGCCCCAGCAGAATAGTGAGTGCAGCTCTGGAGTATAATACAGGATGTAACTCAGGATCAGTACAGGAGAAGCAATGTATGTACACAGTGACCACCAGCAGAATAGTGAGTGCAGCTCTGGAGTATAATACAGGATGTAACTCAGGATCAGTACAGGATAAGTAATGTATGTACACAGTGACTGCACCAGCAGAATAGTGAGTGCAGCTCTGGAGTATAATACAGGATGTAACTCAGGATCAGTACAGGATAAGTAATGTATGTACACAGTGACTGCACCAGCAGAATAGTGAGTGCAGCTCTGGAGTATAATACAGGGTGTAACTCAGGATCAGTACAGGATAAGTAATGTATGTACACAGTGACTGCACCAACAGAATAGTGAGTGCAGCTCTGGAGTATAATACAGGATGTAACTCAGGATCAGTACAGGATAAGTAATGTATGTACACAGTGACTGCACCAGCAGAATAGTGAGTGCAGCTCTGGAGTATAATACAGGATGTAACTCAGGATCAGTACAGGATAAGTAATGTATGTACACAGTGACTGCACCAGCAGAATAGTGAGTGCAGCTCCGGAGTATAATACAGGATGTAACTCAGGATCAGTACAGGATAAGTAATGTATGTACACAGTGACTGCACCAGCAGAATAGTGAGTGCAGCTCTGGAGTATAATACAGGATGTACAGGATCAGCACAGGATAAGTAATGTATGTACACAGTGACTGCACCAGCAGAATAGTGAGTGCAGCTCTGGAGTATATTACAGGATGTAACTCAGGATCAGTACAGGATAAGTAATGTATGTACACAGTGACTGTACCAGCAGAATAGTGAGCGCAGCTCTGGAGTATAATACAGGATGTCACTCAGGATCAGTACAGGATAAGTAATGTATGTACACAGTGACTGCACCAGCAGAATAGTGAGTGCAGCTCTGGAGTATAATACAGGATGTAACTCAGGATCAGTACAGGATAAGTAATGTATGTACACAGTGACTGCACCAGCAGAATAGTGAGTGCAGCTCTGGAGTATAATTTGAGCTGTGTTGCAGATTTTGCTGTTTGTGATGCGCTGGGCGGCCGTACCCCTCATTTGTGGCAATGCTAAAAAGAGTTTCTGGGAAAATGGGTGCAAAGTATAAGCCACCATTATGAACCAATCACCAAGCTTTCCCAGACCCTTGAATGGCAACTCTGCCGGTTTTGTGGGAATACCTCGTGGGCAGTGAACAGGCGTCGTCCAGTCATTAGCAGATCATAGAAAGTGTTGCTTCTTTACCACAATCTCCACGCAGGAAGAAGAGCCCAGGGCCGAGGTGCAGCCTGGAGTGGAGAACACTTATCTGGACCTGTTACCTGCAAAATACTGTGTGCACGATACAGCCATGAAAATAGCGAGCGAGACCCCGACACCCTCACCCACTCCAGAGGGGGCCAACAACAAGGAACCGGAGCTGAAACCAAGCAAAGACCCAGAGGCGGCAGGTCCTGCACCAGAGGTGAGAGCCGGACATCAGGGACCAGGTCCAGGATGGTCTTATATCTGGCAGATCCTCCTTCTCTCCCTGCTGCAGTCTGTGTGCTGTTGGGTGATGCCAAACTACAACTACTAGCATGCCCTTAGAGCTGCATGCTGGGAGTTGTACTTTTGCAGTTTGAAGTTTAAGAGTTACAGGCTGGAAACCCTGATTATAGTTATTTTCATTGTACAGGATGTTAATCACCGTGCAGCAGAAGCGACCCCGGATCTGCAGGTAACAAACAGTGCCGTGTCCAGTCCGCTGCTGGGAAAATGCAAGGTGGAGAGAAGCAAAGTGTCCAGTCCAGGTGAGCGGCACCACGGCTACAGAGACAGACGGGTGGAGACCATCTAAGGCTACTTTTACACTTGCGTTCAGAGCGGATCCGCCCAGACGGATCCGCTCATATAATGCAGACAATGGGATCCGTTCATAACGGATCCGTCTGCATTATATTGTAGAAAAAATTCTAAGTGTGAAAGTAGCTGCAGACGGATCCGTCCAGACTTTACATTGAAAGTCAATGGGGGACGGATCCGTTTGAAAATTGAGCCATAGTGTAAAATTCTAACGGATCCGTCCCCATTGACTTACATTGTAAGTCTGGACGGATCCGTTTGCCTCCGCACGGCCAGGCTGCAAGCAGCGTTCAGGTGTCCGCCTGCTGAGCGGAGCGGAGGCTGAACGCCGCCAGACTGATGCATTCTGAGCGGATCCGCATCCATTCAGAATGCAGTAGGGCTGGACGGATCAGTTCGGGGCCGCTTGTGAGAGCCTTTAAACGGAACTCACAAGCAGAGCCCTGAACGCAAGTGTGAAAGTAGCCTTAGTATAATGTACACTGGAGGTGCACCAGAGAACATGGCGCCAATGAGACGGGCATTACCAGGGTTTGTAGGGGGCGCTTATCAAACCTAAACAGAATGGCATACCCCTGATAGGAATGGTTTGGCCCATATATGGAAGATGGTGGTCAACACTGGACACAATTTCTGCCTCTGGATGTATGTAAAGAAGAATGTTTTTATTCCCTGACAGCAAGCAGTGATCTTGAAAATCACATTTACTAATGTGATTAGGTCTAGAATGTGGCGTAAAATGCAACAAATATTGGTGGATTTGTGGCTCATAATGTTGCATCAGGTTTTACATCTGAAAATGATAATCCAGCGGCCTCATGTGATGAAGGGGCGCGAGCCGCGTGACTTAGCGGGAACAGGGGTGTAGTGGTGACCTGGGCCCAGGATCCAGATGACACAGGCTGAGCCGCTGTCCAGAAGCCGGGGGGTGACCCCAGTGTGAACAAGGTCCTACATTGTGGATTTACTTCCTTCTCTCTCTGTTTTCAGCCATTGAAACCAAACTGGGGAAGAACCGCACCGAGGCCGAAGCCAGAAGATTCACAGAGGTGAAAGAGAAGCTGGAGAGAGAGAGGGAGGAGATCCGCCTGCAGCTGGCGCAACTCCGCAAGGAAAGGCGCGAGCTGAAAGAAAGCATTGCCACCTGCACAGGTACCCGAGCACCCTCATCCATCACTATACCTGGGATAACCTGGCAGCTGAGGGTTTGTTACAGTGTATCAGTCTAGACAATACTCTCCGAGGTACACACATCAGCAGCACAGATCTGTTTGTTACAATGTATCAGTGCAAGTAACGTGTATCAGTCTGGAGTCCCACTACTTTGCTCACAGATGATTGACTACATTGGATACAACTGTAACAAACCTTCAGCTGTGAGAAGTGTTAGGTCAGGACCAGTTATGTAAAGGGCACTTTATGGAAGTACTCGGCCTATCCCGACCACACGGAGCCGGTCAGCTGGATGTAAATGTCTCAGCACCGGGGATATGTGACATCGTAGGGATCATGGGGGGCAGGGAAGTTCATGCTGATATCTTGTCTTATAGCAAAAACGAGATAGGGGGCGGCACCACTCGCAGCGGCTCAGCGTGCCAGAATCCAATGCGGTATATGGCTGGGGAGGACACACACAGGCGGCGGTGCTCAGCTGTGAGAGCGAGATTCAAATCGAAGGTAATATAGAATGAAGAGAAATAGCGGCACTCACCAGTGTGGTCAAAGAAAGTTTGCAGCTTTATTGTAATCCACAGTAACATCAGGCAGTGGGGGAGAGGCAGTTCACAGCACGCATAGATCAGCGGCGGCCGTTTCGCGCTAAATGCGCTTCATCAGGCTGAACGTCGATGCGTGCAGGTGCACTGCTCCTTTTTAAATGCCGGCGTGAGCTGCTGCCATGGAAACTGACAACTCAGGTCACGTCCGCACTAAGGAGATAATTAAAACAACGTATATATTAAAACAATATACAAATAATGCGTATGCAATAGCCAAAGGGTGCGCACATATAGAACAGAAAAGAGGGGGAAAAAAAGCCTGCATATTTGGGATATTACAGAAACGGACTTAAATCATTTCTGTCATTGAGTCCTAATTCCCCTAGGGCTCCTGTACGTAATACCCATTTTGCTTCTCTCTGTAGCAAGAGGCGGTGTCTATCTCCCCCTTGAGGGGGCGTGGACACGACTTCCAACCCGGAGAAAGAGATACACTTCGTATCACCGTTGTGAATGCTTCTAATGTGTTCTATCAGTCTCGGGCAGCCTTTGCCAGTTTTGATAGAATTAAAGTGTTCTCTTATCCGTTCGAAGAGACATCTAATGGTTTTACCGATGTAAAACCGTCCACAAGTGCACAACAATAAGTAAACTACATGAGTACTCCGGCAATTGATAAAAGTATTGACTACATGCCGTATACCGGCAAATTCAATGATCTTTTTCTGCGAGTTATTGGTGCAAAGTGAACAGTTTCCACATCTGTAATTACCATTAGGTAGATTACTTTTGAGCCAGTTTTTCCTGCTATCTTTTTGGAGCCTACTTCTGACAATTTTGTCCTTGACAGTGTGACTCCTTCTAAAGGAGATAAAGGGTCTCTGTCCTGTCAGCTCATTTAGAGTTGCGTCCCTCCTTAAAACATCCCAGTTTTTAAATATGACTGATCGGATACGGTCAGCCATAGGGCTGTATTTAAAGGAGAACGCAAATCTACTACTTCTGACTGAATCTGCACCTTTTTCCTTTCTCCTGTTCTCACCCCTCAAGAGATAATCTTGTGAGAAATTTTCCTCTACTTTTTCCATATCTTTGTTGAGTGTATTTTCAGGGTAGCCTCTCTTCATTAAACGTTGTTTGAGGTCATTAGCCTGTCTACGGTAACCACTATCTCTGCTGTTTATACGTCTAAGTCTGATGAATTGTCCGTATGGAACGGCTTTTTTGACACTCTCTGGATGGAAGCTGTCGTGGTGGAGCAAGGAGTTGGTCGCCGTGGGCTTTCGGAAGCCCTCCGTGACCAACTCGTCGCCTTCCACCAAGACAGCCACATCCAGGAATTCCAGTTTATCTCCTCCAAAGTTTACGGTGAAGGTCATACCCATGTCATTTTTATTCATATATTCAACGAAATGATTGCACTCTTCCTCTGTACCTTCCCAGACTATGAATATATCATCTACAAACCGTAGGTATGTCTTCAATTTAGACAGAAAAGGATTGTTGACAGAATAAACATACCTGTCCTCTAGTCTGGAAAGGTACATATTGGCGAAGGTGCAGGAGACGGGGGTCCCCATAGCCGTGCCGAGTTTTTGTCTAAACCACTCGCCATCAAATTGGAATATGTTGTTAGTTAAAACAAATTTGAGCGCCTCCCCTACAAACTCACAATATATAGGGCTCTTACCTAGGTTCGCCACGATGTCAAGGACCGCCTCTACACCGGCATCATGAGGGATGCGGGTGTAGAGGCTTTCCACATCGAGGGATACCAAATGATAATTCTTCTGCCAACAGATTTCTTTCAGGGCCAATAAAAAGTCATTGGTGTCCCTGAGGTAGGCGGGGGCGCTACTGAGTACCGGTCTCAACAGCCAGTCCAGGTACTTGGATAGAGGCTCAGTCACCGAGCCAATCCCCGCGACGATGGGACGTCCCGGGGGGTGGCTCAGTGACTTGTGGATTTTCGGAAGAAAATACCATGAAGGTTTGGCTGGTGAGAGCGGGACGAGTTTTTCCAACAGGTTTTTGGGTAGAAAACCAATCCCTACATATTTCTTGACGAGGGATTGTAGCAACAACTGGGTATTCGGCAAGGGGTCCCCCCGTAACCTTTCATATACCCCAGTATCACCCAATTGTCTGTGGGCTTCGTTGACATAGAATTCTCTGGACATGAGGACTACATTGCCCCCCTTGTCCGCTGGTTTCACTATTACATCTTCTTGTGAACGTAGCCATTGTAGGGCTTTTTGTTCCTCGCTAGTGATGTTAGGTTGGGCGGTGGAATATATTACCGCTTTAATATCCCTCATGACTTGGTATTGGAAGATATCGATGCTACTCCCAGCGGGCATAGGGGGGCAAAAAGTGGATCTAACTCCACCACTAAATGGTACAACGGACGCATCGCAAGAGGATGCCTCAGTGGTATCCATTCCAGTTAGGAATGCTAGGCAGGCTTGTTCCTCTTCACTCAATTTATTAGATATTTGGAAGGCCCCAGAGTCCATCTGAAGTGGTGATTCTCCCAATGTTGTGGCTAACTTCTGTGGGATGTCTTTGAAAAGCTTGTGCAGGTAAAGCTTGCGAGTAGCTTTGAACAGATCGACCTCAAAGGTTGCGGGATCAAATTTTTCGGTTAAGCTGTAACCAAGTCCTTTATTCAGGACTTTAAAACACCCAGGTGGTAACAGGTGACCAGATAAATTGATCACTAGATTTTCCTCTGGGTGGAGGAGGTTATCTACTTCCTCCAGGAGACTTGTTTCTTCTCTCTTCCCGATTTCCTGACCCCTGTTGTTTTTCCTGTTCTTTCTCCCTCCTCTTCTGATCCTTTTCCTAAAGGGTCACATGGCTCTCTTGCAGGATTGGCTGGTAGATGACCGGGATCGTCCGAAATACTGGAGTCGGAATCTGTTGTCCAGTAGTCATTATTCTGGCGTCGAGGGATTTTCTTCCTTTGTTGTCTTTTATTAAATCTTTTCCCAGTATTCCAGTTAAAGATGGTGCCGGTGTCATAATCTTGTTTGTCTCTTACAAATTTATCTCTTTTTCGTTCTTTCACCTCTGCTTGTATGACAGTTAATTTTTTGCTTAATTTCTTTTCAAAGGCGTCCATTAAGGTTTCAGGTAGTCTGGATTCCAGCTCTCCTCGGGCTTTTTTTCCCCCTCTTTTCTGTTCTATATGTGCGCACCCTTTGGCTATTGCATACGCATTATTTGTATATTGTTTTAATATATACGTTGTTTTAATTATCTCCTTAGTGCGGACGTGACCTGAGTTGTCAGTTTCCATGGCAGCAGCTCACGCCGGCATTTAAAAAGGAGCAGTGCACCTGCACGCATCGACGTTCAGCCTGATGAAGCGCATTTAGCGCGAAACGGCCGCCGCTGATCTATGCGTGCTGTGAACTGCCTCTCCCCCACTGCCTGATGTTACTGTGGATTACAATAAAGCTGCAAACTTTCTTTGACCACACTGGTGAGTGCCGCTATTTCTCTTCATTCTATATTACCTTCGATCTTGTCTTATACTCCGCCTCTCTGCATCCTGAAACGAATGACAGCAAGAAACAATAGATTTTATCCGGTTGCACGGCCAACGATGAGAAGACAGAGGATGGGGCCCTTCTGAGGTGCACGGCTGATAACAAAGAGCAATCGATTGCACCTAACGCAGGCAGTGAACATGGAGCGGTTCCCTCATTTCGGCCTCTTTTCTCAGATAAGAACCTTCTTCCCGTCCTGGAGGAAAAGCTGAAGAGCAAAGAGGAAGAATGTAAACTGCGCGAGAACCAGAGGGTGGATCTGGAGCTGCAGATCGTGGAGGTGAAGGAGAACCTGAGGAAGGCAGAGCAGGGGCCCGTCACCCTGGGGACAGCAGTGGAGCCCGCCCACCTGGACAGCCCCTGCGGTGTATGTATATAGACCTCGCCCACCTGCACGGGTCCTCTGGTGTATGTTTATAGAGCCCGCCCACCTGCACGGGTCCTCCGGTGTATGTTTATAGAGCCCGCCCACCTGCACGGGTCCTCCGGTGTATGTTTATAGAGCCCGCCAACCTGCACGGGTCCTCCGGTGTATGTATATAGACCTCGCCCACCTGCACGGGTCCTCCGGTATATGTTTATAGAGCCCGTCCACCTGCACGGGTCCTCAGGTGTATGTTTATAGAGCCCACCCACCTGGAGAGGACCTCTGGTGTATGTATATAGACCCCACCAACCTGCACGGATCCTCCAGTCTATGTTTATAGAGCCCGTCCACCTGCACGGGTCCTCCGGTGTATGTTTATAGAGCCCGCCCACCTGGAGAGGTCCTCCGATGTATGTATATAGACCCTGCCCACCTGCACGGGTCCTCCGGTGTATGTTTATAGAGCCCGTCCACCTGCACGGGTCCTCCGGTGTATGTTTATAGAGCCCGCCTACCTGGAGAGGTCCTCTGGTGTATGTATATAGACCCCTCCAACCTGCACGGATCCTCCAGTCTATGTTTATGTTTATAGAGCCTGTCCACCTGCACGGGTCCTCCGGTGTATGTTTATAGAGCCCGCCCACCTGGAGAGGTCCTCCGATGTATGTATATAGACCCCGCCCACCTGCACGGGTCCTCCGGTGTATGTTTATAGAGCCTGCCCACCTGGAGAGGTCCTCCGGTGTATGTTTATGGAGCCCACCTGGAAAGCCCCTGCGGCATTTGTATATAGAGCCCACCTGGACGGGTCCTCCAGTGTATGTAGATAGACCCTGCCCACCTGGACGGGTTCCTGGTGTATGTATATAGACAATGCCCACCTGGACGAGTCCTCCGGTGTGTTTATAGAGCCCGCCCACCTGGTTAGGTCCTCTGGTGTATATATATATAGACCCCGCCCACCTGGACGAGTCCTCCGGTGTGTTTATAGAGCCCGCCCACCTGGATAGGTCCTCTGGTGTATGTATATAGACCCCGCCCACCTGCACGGGTCCTCCGGTGTATGTTTATAGAGCCCGCCCACCTGGAGAGGTCCTCCGGTGTATGTTTATCGAGCCCACCTGGAAAGCCCCTGCGGCGTTTGTATATAGAGCCCACCTGGACGGGTCCTCCAGTGTATGTAGATAGACCCTGCCCACCTGGACGGGTTCCTGGTGTATGTATATAGACAATGCCCACCTGGACGAGTCCTCCGGTGTGTTTATAGAGCCCGCCCACCTGGTTAGGTCCTCTGGTGTATGTATATAGACCCCGCCCACCTGCACGGGTCCTCCGGTGTATGTTTATAGAGCCCGCCCACCTGGAGAGGTCCTCCAGTGTATGTTTATGGAGCCCACCTGGAAAGCCCCTGCGGCGTTTGTATATAGAGCCCACCTGGACGGGTCCTCCAGTGTATGTAGATAGACCCTGCCCACCTGGACGGGTTCCTGGTGTATGTATATAGACAACGCCCACCCGGAAAGCCCCTGCGGCGTATGTATATAGAGCCCACCCGGAAAGCCCCTGCGGCGTATGTATATAGAGCCCGGACAGCCCCTGCGGCGTATGTATATAGAGCCCGGACAGCCCCTGCGGCGTTTGTATATAGAGCCTGCCCACCCAGACAGCCCATCCAGTACATGTATGTAGTGTAGCAGTGACCTCCACCAATGAATTGTGCTGGTGCTCAATGTGGCATCAGCACCCAGCTTCCCCAGAAACAGAGGGGGTCATTTACTATTCAGAAATACGCCTATATGCGACTTTTCCTCGCTCTTGTCAGATCTAAAAAGTGGGTGTGGTGGGCGGGGAGAGCGCCTCTACACAACTTCGGCGGATCCACCGGTATCTAAAACGCCGATCTTAATAAATGACCCCCAGAATTTTTTGCATAATGTAAAGTTCTTCTACTTCGTCAAATATGTTGTGCTTCAATTCCTTACAATTGTTAAGAGCTCTGCTTGCCTTTCAGTCTCTGGCTGCAAATATTGCCATTTACTTAAAGCAAGCAGAGATCTTGAAAACAGCATAGCTTTTCATTACACAGTGGTTAAGCTCAATTTGTGACATCGCCCTTTTCCCGTTCTCAGGTTAGGGGTAACAGCGCGGCCCACATCCTGGAGTCACCCGTGAACGCCGCCTTCGCACTGAAGAGCCGCCCGCTGTCCATCATGACCACTGGGAAAGGCACTGTCCTGCAGAAAGCTAAGGTGAACCACAAGACAAGCATCTGCCGTTATACATGTGATTAGACAATTGCAGGTCTGGCAATTCCTGAACATGCTTCTGCTTGTGTTCCTTCTATGAGCAGAGAAGCAGCAGACAAATCCAGTTCCAACCTCCGCAGAATCCAGACTGCCATAAAGCATTCCTATTGGAATGATTCTGCTGACAGCAATATTAGGGAACTGTTACTTATGCAATTGTCTGATGAGAGCAGATGATCATACACACAGGGGCCACTGCACATGTAATTAGTGCCTTCTGTAAGGGCAATAAGCAATTGTCTGTCTGATTTCCACCTGTAAGAAAACTGCCAACAGTGCAATTCCCTAAGATATATATATATATATGGCTGAGAGCCTTAGTCACACCTGCATTGTAAGTTCACCTCAGTGCAGGAAGGTGGGGAGGGACGTGCCTTTCAGCAGCCTAGGAAAGATGGGTGACATGAGTCAGAGGCCATGTTGGTTTTCACCCAGCTTTCCCAGAATCAGATCAATTAAAGAGAAATAATAACTTTTTCTATTTCTGTTTTTTGTTTCAGGAGTGGGAAAAAAAAGGCGCGAGCTAGAGCGGCCGCCGGACGTCTTACGGGACTGAGAGACGACATTTTATTTATCAGATGTCAGGACTTTATCCCCCGCAGGACAGAGGGCCCGAAGCCTGACTCCTATGACTTACATCTATGGGGGCCACCACTTCTTATGTTGCACATGACAATACCCTGGGTGACCACCAGGTGGCAGTAGAAGCGACGCCTCTGCCCGTCTGACTGGGCCATATCGGATGTAATTCATGCAGAGCGGCGGAGCTTCCCTCGAAGTCGCCCTCACTCTGGAGCCGCACCGCGGGCAGGAACGGGCCTCAATTAATATATTATCAGTTTTAGTAATTAACTCCTTGCTGTCTGTAACAAACTGAGAACTGCAGCTTCGATGACGAGGGATGTAGAAAGAGAACTCTAGGGCGCAGGGGTGGAGGTGAGCAGCGGCGCCCCACATCAGGAAACGTACTTGTCACATAACGGGGATGTTACAGAAGAAAACGGCATAAAGACGACAATCACATGAAACGCGTCAGGCATTAAGGGGTGGAGTCTCCTGCTGCCATAAGGGCGGCGGCGGTGAGCGCGGGGCAGTGTCATGAATCGCCGTTCTTGGGGCTTAAAGATGGAAAGTATTTTATAATGAAACATAAACCTGAAATGTGATCGGATCGTCATTTATAGAGGATTCTACTACCGGTCACATGACCTGTGCTCAGACACCTTAAAGGAAAACTCCAGTCACAGCCGGAGCTGCATCAACATTTCTTATTACTGTAGAGCATTGTGGGCGCTGAGATAACTATAGCACAGTTCTGACAGCAGCTCTGGATGTGAATGGAGAAAACGTAATGATTTATAATTGATACAAAAAGAAACACAAAGAAATGTTAATAAAATGTATTTTCATCACATAAATCTGAAGCTGGAGGCAGGTCACCGTCAGAGCGGCCGCTACCGATCCATGGCGGACGCACCTCCTCATACAGAACGGCACCATTTCTGAGAATATGGCGGAAGATACATAAAATCTGCGCAGTTTTCACTACATTTTTCACATTTACTTTGTGTTCTTATAGAAAAAACATTCAAATCCATATTAATAAATACACAGAGGACGGAACCGTCCGCACTGCCAGGAGGAGGATGAGGGTGATGATACATCGGTCAGACTCCACATCTTCTGGTCACTGATGTTGATGATATAAAAAAAAAACTAATATTCTCTTTATTTAAAAAAACAGCAACTTCTACCGCCATCAGAGGTCTCGCTGCGTTATGTGCTCCGCCTGATCCGGTGAGGGTTTTTGTCCTCCATATAAGGGCTTGTTCACACGAACGTACGTGCTCCGTTCTGTGCATTGGGCACCGCAATTTGCGGTCCCCAATGCACCGGGGACGTTCGCGCAGGCTCTGGGGACGGATCCAGGCCCATTCAACTTGAATAGGTCCGCATCCTTCCTTTCCGCAAAAAGATGGAGCAAGTTCTATCTTTTTGCGGAATGAAAGTACGGAACAGAACCCCATGGAAGCGCTCCGTAGTGCTTCCGTAGCGTAGTGTTCCGCACCATTTCGCATCTTTGGATTTGCGGACCCATTGAAGCAAGTAGGTCCGCATCAGTGATGCGGAATTCACACGGAATGGTGTCAGTGTATCCGCATACGCGGTCCGCAATACGGAAACGGAACACATAGGTTCCTGTCAACAAGTCCTAAGGCTGAGGAGACGAATACATTTCCTACTTTACTGATCCCAAGAAACATCTTGTCTTATTCTCCAGTCACATCCAGAGCTGCATTACCTATTCACATCTTTTATCTTGACTTATACTCTAGTGCAGGGCTGGCCAACCTGCGGCTCTCCAGCTGTTGTAAAGCTACAGTTCCCACCATGCCCTGCTGTGGGCTGATAGCAGTAGGCTGTCTGGGCATGCTGGGAGTTGTAGTTTTGCAACAGCTGGAGAGCCGCAGGTTGTCCATCCCTTCTCTAGTGAATGCAGCTCTGGATGTGACTAGAACATATCTAATACTCTAGTCACATCCAGAGCTGCGTTAACGCTTCTCATGTTACACTGTCTTATACTCCAGTCACATCCAGAGATGCACTCACAATTCTTTTACACCATTACTTTTCTTCTATTTACAGCCAGATCTGCATTCACAATTCTGCAATTATTTAGAGCTGCAGTAATAATTCTACTTTAACATATGTAGTTCTCTGTTCACATACAATGCAGCAGTCACAATTTTACTTTTACATCTTGTCTTATTCTCTAGTCACATACAAAGCTACATTTACAATTCTCATTTTCTGTCATGTCTTATATTCCAGTCACATCCAGAGCTGCGGTTATCGGTTAGCGCTCAGGCTGCAGGGCCTCACTCTCTCCAGTGGCCCCTGCTGGTGTATTGGTTCTGTGGGGATTACGTTCCTGTGGTGCATTGTGGGTAATGTGGTGGTGCTAAAGAGTAACTCCGTCTCCACACTGCTGGACAGCGGAGCACATGGTATTTCTGGGCAGAATTCTGAATTCAGCTCCGGATGTGAGATCAGTAAAGGCGTCCCTGGTCTTGCACTATGACCACCAAGCTTCAGATATGAATCTATACAGTCACAGCCTCGGCCGCAGCCCCATCATTATGGCGGCCATACTGGGAGGAAGTGCGGCCATATTGGTTGTCACAGCAAATGACCAATATGGCTGCACTTTCCACCTCAGAACCAGCGCTCACTGTTTTATAATATTTACAGCAGTCCGGAGCCAGATGATCAGGCGCCAGGAATGCCACCGTGGTTACGACGCATCGTCAGGCTCTGATTGGTTGCCCTCTGGTGACCACTCAGCGGCATTACACTGGCTGTGGGTCGGTGAGGTCAGTGCTTGTCAGCTGCTGATGGAGTAAAGCCGCCTCCACTCTGCAGGGTGTCAGTAATGGTAGGTTCCTGGCTATGCGCTGAGGTTATGGCGCCTGAGCCGTCTCTGCGATGCGGATGAGTGCCGCTGCCTCTGGTTTTTACTCTGTAATCCCAGTGGCCACTGGACGTCTCCTCGAAGGATTCCTGCAGAAGACAACGTCACAGAAAATCTACTTACGAGACGTGAACAGGAGACGCGGCGCGGGATAGTGAAGGGGGTATTACTGAACATAAAGCGCCAAGGCTGCCCCCTCCCCGTACCATGCCAGATATTAGGGGTCCCGGGACTGAAACGGCTAAAAGCAGGGAGCAGTAGATAGTATTCGCCTGCGCAGCACAATCAGCGGCGATCCTTACGTGTCTCGCAGTGCGGCCCGTCCCATCCATCGCACTCACAGCGGTAGCTGCCGTCTCCCAGGATGCACAGCCCCCCGTTCACACAGGGACTCGGCAAACACAGGTTCACCTTCGTCTTCGCCTCTGAAAATCACAAAGATCCAAATGTAACAACAATCCCAGAGGCTGCAACAATGTATCACATGACGGGATTAGATACAGCAGACCGTCTCACACAGGATAGGATTAGATACAGCAGACTGTCTCACACAGGAGAGGATTAGATACACAGCTCAGCAGACCGTCTCACACAGGATAGGATTAGATACACAGCTCAGCAGGCAGTATCACACAGGATAGGATTAGATACACAGCTCAGCAGACAGTATCACACAGGATAGGATTAGATACACAGCTCAGCAGACTGTATCACACAGGATAGGATCAGATACACAGCTCAGCAGACAGTATCACACAGGATAGGATTAGATACACAGCTCAGCAGACAGTATCACACAGGATAGGATTAGATACACAGCTCAGCAGACAGTATCACACAGGATAGGATTAGATACACAGCTCAGCAGACAGTATCACACAGAATAGGATTAGATACACGGCTCAGCAGACAGTATCACACAGGATAGGATTAGATACGCGGCTCAGCAGGCAGTATCACACAGGATAGGATTAGATACACAGCTCAGCAGACAGTATCACACAGGATAGGATTAGATACACAGCTCAGCAGACAGTATCACACAGGATAGGATTAGATACACAGCTCAGCAGACAGTATCACACAGGATAGGATTAGATACACAGCTCAGCAGATAGTATCACACAGGATAGGATTAGATACACAGCTCAGCAGACAGTATCACACAGGATAGGATTAGATACACAGCTCAGCAGACAGCATCACACAGGATAGGATTAGATACACAGCTCAGCAGACAGTATCACACAGGATAGGATTAGATACACAGCTCAGCAGACAGTATCACACAGGAGAGGATTAGATACACAGCTCAGCAGACAGTATCACACAGGATAGGATTAGATACACAGCTCAGCAGACAGTATCACACAGGATAGGATTAGATACACAGCTCAGCAGGCAGTATCACACAGGATAGGATTAGATACACAGCTCAGCAGACAGTATCACACAGGACAGGATTAGATACACAGCTCAGCAGACGGTATCACACAGGATAGGATTAGATACACAGCTCAGCAGACAGTATCACACAGGATAGGATTAGATACACAGCTCAGCAGACAGTATCACACAGGAGAGGATTAGATACACAGCTCAGCAGACAGTATCACACAGGATAGGATTAGATACACAGCTTAGCAGACAGTATCACACAGGATAGGATTAGATACACAGCTCAGCAGACAGTATCACACAGGATAGGGTTAGATACACAGCTCAGCAGACAGTATCACACATGATAGGATTAGATACACAGCTCAGCAGACAGTATCACACAGGATAGGATTAGATACACAGCTTAGCAGACAGTATCACACAGGATAGGATTAGATACACAGCTCAGCAGACAGTATCACACAGGATAGGATTAGATACACAGCTCAGCAGACAGTATCACACAGGATAGGGTTAGATACACAGCTCAGCAGACAGTATCACACAGGATAGGATTAGATACACAGCTCAGCAGACAGTATCACACAGGATAGGATTAGATACACAGCTCAGTAGACAGTATCACACAGGATAGGATTAGATACACAGCTCAGCAGGCAGTATCACACAGGATAGGATTAGATACACTGCTTAGCGGTATCACACATCAAAGGCTTAGATACAGAGGTTCAGTTGCATTATTTCATGATGGGGAGAGTAGTCATCTGCACAGTATAATGCTGTGGGTCAGGGCCCGGGGCCAGTGACCTCCATCTTCTGAGTTATTACAGCGGGGGAGGGGCAGCTCCGGGTCATGAGAAGGATGGGGCCCCGGGAAACACTGGGGGATGATTACATTAAGGGGTATGGAGGGGGGTTATGTGGCAGCCGAGGTCGGACCATATACATGAGATACAATATGCACATCAGGAACTTAGAGAGAAATGAGAGCCCCTGAGCAGAGATCCCCTGTAATATCCAATCTCCAGGGGCCGGCGATGGTGGCCCCCCACTATCACTGAGGGTAGCGCTGCGTTCTCACCTTCACACACCCTCTGGATGAGGGCGTCTTCGTACTGACTGAGGGCGTCATGGGATGGGACGTGGGTGAGGTACTGGTCGGATCCCGCAATGCGCAGCAGCAAGTTCCTATGGATTTTCCCAATTCCGACAGTGAAGATGGAGATCCCATTATCCCGCAGCCTCTGGGCGGAGACGGCAGCGTCCTCGGAGCCGCGCCCGTCGGTGACCAGCACCACCGCCTTCTTCACCCCAGGACGTGCCCCTTTCTGAACGGTCATCACCTCACTGTAGACATGGAGGAGGGCGCCTCGTGTGTTCGGTGGTCCTCCCCGGTACTGCGCCCGGTTAATGGCATGGAGGAGGCTAGAACTCGTCTCATGGACGTCCAGCCCAAATACCGTCAGCGGCTGAGCGCCGTACGTGACCAGCCCCACCTGGGTGACATCGCGGTTAACGTCAAACTGTAGGGCCACCATGGTCATGAAGTTCAGCACCCGGAGAAAGTTCTCCTGTCCGACACTGGAGGAGGCGTCCAAGACGAAGACGAGGTCCAGGGGCTGGGCCTGACAACCTGGAGGACACCAGAAAATACATGTGACAACCACCTACTTGAAGGGAAACTCCACTTTTAATACGTTTTCTCCATTCTAAATGTTCTTTACGACTTACACTCCAGACACTTCTAAAGCTGCATTCACATTTCTGCTGGTTTCCTCTCACCAGACAGCGGTGCATTGTGGGAAGATGACAATTGTGTGGTCACAGATAATGTGGTCATAGACAAACTGTTGTCAGTTTCCAAATGACTTGTGAGCGGAGCATTCGAAGTGACAAGAGTAGTGAACGCAGCTCTGGATCTGACTGGATAATATGACAGGATGTAACAGCAGAATGGTGAATGCAGCTCTGGAGTACATACAGCAGTTCTCTCCCCGCCTTGCTCCCTGTAGCTGGAATACTTCATCTTACCCTGGATGTCGACGCTGCAGATTTTCTTCTGGAGCTGGGGCAGCTGGTTGAATAGATGTTGGGGGTTGGAGTATCCAATCACATCTTGGGGGTTCCCTACAATCTCCGTCATCTCCTCTTTGGTGGCGTCGCTTGCTACTCCGATAATAAACACCTCATGGTCGCGGGCATACTGGGCGGGTTCCTTCACGGAGTCCTTAGACGTGGATCCCGTCAATAAGACCACAACCCGCGGGAGGTCGTCGCGGATGTCAGAGAAGGTCGGGGTGCTCTTGAATCCGTGCTGAGTGACATGCCGCAGGGCTTTACCCGTGTGGATGCCACCGCCCATAAACCTCATGCCCTCCACGTATCTGAGCAGCTCCGCCACGTTCTCGTACTCATTGATCTTCACCACCATCTGCACCTGGTCGCTGTACTGGGCCACGCCGACATTGACCGGAGAGTCGTCCGACACAGCGGCCTGCAGGAAGCGCTTCACGAAGGATCGGTGCTGCAGGAAGCTCTCCAGGGACGAAGAGCTGTCCACCAGGAAGAGCAGGTCTATGTAGCATTCAAGGCTCAAGTTAGGAGCTGAAAGGAGAGTAACACAACAGGACAAATTCACTGCATCTGCTGCATGAACGGAATGGCAGAACTACAGTAAAGACTGACACCTGCTCAGAAAACCAGCAGAACTTGGAAATGTAAATGCACAACAAATACAGATGTCAAGTCATGTTAGTAACCTGCCCTGGGCAAGGATCTGAGCGCTGACCAGCTAATCAGGGTTTGTTACAATGTATCAGCCTCCTCTGTGATATCGTTCGTACTCACACTGATACACTGTAACCAACCCTCCGCTGTACAAGCAGGACTAGATCAGCATGTGTTTTCAGACTCCAGGTAAGGCCTCATGCACACGGCCGTTGCCGGCTGTGGTCCGCAATATGCGGGCGCCGGCGGTGTGCTCACCACATCATGGGTGCTGACCCGTTCACTGGAATGGGTCTGCAATCCGGTGCGGAAAGGAGGCACGGAACCCCACGGAAGCACTACGGAGTCAAGTTCAATGTGTCTGGATCCGTGGCGGCAGCCGCACAGATGATGCCCATGCATTGGGGACCGCAAATTGCAGTGCCCATCGCATGGAAAGGTTTCATTCAGTGACAGCAAACAGTGATGTTGAATCTAAGATATTTAAACACAAAGTCTATCAGAAAGGGATGTGGGACAGACTACGACAACGTACCGCACTCAGAGTCACCCGCGAATCCAGCAGGACACAAGCAGTGATACTTGTCCGTGTCGTCGGGGATGCAGGTGCCTCCGTTCTTGCACGGCTGAGAGTCACAGGGATCTAAAGATAATCAAGCGTCATATCTCCAGTGAGATTACTGCGCCATTCATCCACACGACATCGCCGCAAGCATCACAATTAGACCCACCTCCATGATTTACACTGCAGTTTTGCTCCATTAAGACAATTATGAGCAGGGGCTTCAACTACATTGTCTATTGTAATCTGATATTCACCTCATGTCTTGGACGGCTGCTCTGCCCCTTCTCCATGCTTTACACTACAGCTCTACTTGTTCAGATTGGCTGCTTTCTATAAGCACAGGCTCGGCGCATACAGCAAAGAACGATTATAAACTACGAGCAGAGGACCCTCCAACCAGAGGAGAAGGTCATCAGGGGAGGAGCCTTGGTAAGGAGGGGGAAGGGGTCTTGGTAAGGAGGGGAGGAGCCTAGAAGCAGCCAAGGAGGTTGCGGGCCATGTGCCACACAGCCAGCGGAGGCGGCAGCAGGACGTTACCTGGACAGACTGCCCGGGAGCACTGAGCCTCGAGGCGGCTGAAGAAACGTTTCCAGCTGTTGGAAAAGACAGAAATAAAGGACTCAGATAATATTCGCCAGCCACGCCCCTGCGATATTCAATTTGGAGCCTTTCACCAGTGACTCTCAGGGAATGCTGGGAGTTGTAGTCATAGATAACTGTATTAAGAAACTACATGTCTGCGATTATAATACTACTGCTCTCTGGTATCAGCCACCTCTACTACAGCTCAGGTACAGGACTGCACGCTATAATACTACTGCTCTCTGATATCAGCCACCTCTACTACAGCTCAGGTACAGGACTGCACGCTATAATACTACTGCTCTCTGGTATCAGCCACCTCTACTACAGCTCAGGTATAGGACTGCACGCTATAATACTACTGCTCTCTGGTATCAGCCACCTCTACTACAGCTCAGGTACAGGACTGCACGCTATAATACTACTGCTCTCTGGTATCAGTCACCTCTACCACAGCTCAGGTATAGGACTGCACGCTATAATACTACTGCTCTCTGGTATCAGCCACCTCTACCACGGCTCAGGAGATAGGACTGCACGCTATAATACTACTGCTCTCTGATATCAGCCACCTCTACTGCAGCTCAGGTATAGGACTGCACGCTATAATACTACTGCTCTCTGATATCAGCCACCTCTACTACAGCTCAGGTACAGGACTGCATGCTATAATACTACTGCTCTCTGGTATCAGCCACCTCTACTACAGCTCAGGTATAGGACTGCACGCTATAATACTACTGCTCTCTGATATCAGCCACCTCTACTACAGCTCAGGTATAGAACTGCACGCTATAATACTACTGCTCTCTGGTATCAGCCACCTCTACTACAGCTCAGGTACAGGACTGCACGCTATAATACTACTGCTCTCTGGTATCAGCCACCTCTACTACAGCTCAGGTATAGGACTGCACGCTATAATACTACTGCTCTCTGGTATCAGCCACCTCTACCACAGCTCAGGTACAGGACTGCACGCTATAATACTACTGCTCTCTGGTATCAGCCACCTCTACTACAGCTCAGGACATAGGACTGCACACTATAATACTACTGCTCTCTGATATCAGCCACCTCTACTACAGCTCAGGACATAGGACTGCACGCTATAATACTACTGCTCTCTGATATCAGCCACCTCTACTTCAGCTCAGGACATAGGACTGCACGCTATAATACTACTGCTCTCTGGTATCAGCCACCTCTACTACAGCTCAGGTATAGGACTGCACGCTATAATACTACGGCTCTCTGATATCAGCCACCTCTACCACAGCTCAGGTATAGGACTGCACGCTATAATACTACTGCTCTCTGGTATCAGTCACCTCTACTACAGCTTAGGACATAGGACTGCACGCTATAATACTACTGCTCTCTGATATCAGCCACCTCTACTACAGCTCAGGTATAGGACTGCACGCTATAATACTACTGCTCTCTGATATCAGCCACCTCTACCACAGCTCAGGTATAGGACTGCACGCTATAATACTACTGCTCTCTGGTATCAGTCACCTCTACTACAGCTTAGGACATAGGACTGCACGCTATAATACTACTGCTCTCTGATATCAGCCACCTCTACTACAGCTCAGGTATAGGACTGCACGCTATAATACTACTGCTCTCTGATATCAGCCACCTCTACCACAGCTCAGGTATAGGACTGCACGCTATAATACTACTGCTCTCTGATATCAGCCACCTCTACTGCAGCTCAGGGACAGGACTGCACGCTATAATACTACTGCTCTCTGATATCAGCCACCTCTACCACAGCTCAGGTATAGGACTGCACGCTATAATACTACTGCTCTCTGATATCAGCCACCTCTACCGCAGCTCAGGTATAGGATTGCACGCTATAATACTACTGCTCTCTGGTATCAGCCACCTCTACTACAGCTCAGGTAAAGGACTGCACGCTATAATACTACTGCTCTCTGGTATCAGCCACCTCTACTGCAGCTCAGGTACAGGACTGCACACTATAATACTACTGCTCTCTGGTATCAGCAACCTCTACTACAGCTCAGGTAAAGGACTGCACGCTATAATACTACTGCTCTCTGATATCAGCCACCTCTACTACAGCTCAGGTATAGGACTGCACGCTATAATACTACTGCTCTCTGATATCAGCCACCTCTACTACAGCTCAGGTATAGGACTGCACGCTATAATACTACTGCTCTCTGGTATCAGCCACCTCTACTGCAGCTCAGGTACAGGACTGCACGCTATAATACTACTGCTCTCTGGTATCAGCCACCTCTACTACAGCTCAGGTAAAGGACTGCACGCTATAATACTACTGCTCTCTGATATCAGCCACCTCTACTTCAGCTCAGGAGATAGGACTGCACGCTATAATACTACTGCTCTGTGATATCAGCCACCTCTACTACAGCTCAGGTATAGGACTGCACGCTATAATACTACTGCTCTCTGGTATCAGCCACCTCTACCACAGCTCAGGTACAGGACTGCACGCTATAATACTACTGCTCTCTGGTATCAGCCACCTCTACTACAGCTCAGGACATAGGACTGCACACTATAATACTACTGCTCTCTGATATCAGCCACCTCTACTACAGCTCAGGACATAGGACTGCACGCTATAATACTACTGCTCTCTGATATCAGCCACCTCTACTACAGCTCAGGTATAGGACTGCACGCTATAATACTACTGCTCTCCGATATCAGCCACCTCTACTACAGCTCAGGTATAGGACTGCACGCTATAATACTAGTGCTCTCTGATATCAGCCACCTCTACCACAGCTCAGGTATAGGACTGCACGCTATAATACTACTGCTCTCTGGTATCAGCCACCTCTACTGCAGCTCAGGTATAGGCCTGCACGCTATAATACTACTGCTCTCTGATATCAGCCACCTCTACTACAGGTCAGGTATAGGACTGCACGCTATAATACTACTGCTCTCTGATATCAGCCACCTCTACTACAGCTCAGGTAAAGGACTGCACGCTATAATACTACTGCTCTCTGATATCAGCCACCTCTACTACAGCTCAGGAGATAGGACTGCACGCTATAATACTACTGCTCTCTGGTATCAGCCACCTCTACTGCAGCTCAGGTATAGGATTGCACGCTATAATACTACTGCTCTCTGGTATCAGCCACCTCTACTGCAGCTCAGGTATAGGCCTGCACGCTATAATACTACTGCTCTCTGATATCAGCCACCTCTACTACAGCTCAGGTATAGGACTGCACGATATAATACTACTGCTCTCTGATATCAGCCACCTCTACTACAGGTCAGGTATAGGACTGCACGCTATAATACTACTGCTCTCTGGTATCAGCCACCTCTACTGCAGCTCAGGTATAGGACTGCACGCTATAATACTACTGCTCTCTGATATCAGCCACCTCTACTACAGCTCAGGTAAAGGACTGCACGCTATAATACTACTGCTCTCTGATATCAGCCACCTCTACTACAGCTCAGGAGATAGGACTGCACGCTATAATACTACTGCTCTCTGGTATCAGCCACCTCTACTGCAGCTCAGGTATAGGATTGCACGCTATAATACTACTGCTCTCTGGTATCAGCCACCTCTACTGCAGCTCAGGTATAGGCCTGCACGCTATAATACTACTGCTCTCTGATATCAGCCACCTCTACTACAGCTCAGGTATAGGACTGCACGATATAATACTACTGCTCTCTGATATCAGCCACCTCTACTACAGGTCAGGTATAGGACTGCACGCTATAATACTACTGCTCTCTGGTATCAGCCACCTCTACTGCAGCTCAGGTATAGGCCTGCACGCTATAATACTACTGCTCTCTGATATCAGCCACCTCTACTACAGCTCAGGTATAGGACTGCACGATATAATACTACTGCTCTCTGATATCAGCCACCTCTACTACAGGTCAGGTATAGGACTGCACGCTATAATACTACTGCTCTCTGGTATCAGCCACCTCTACTGCAGCTCAGGTATAGGACTGCACGCTATAATACTAGTGCTCTCTGATATCAGCCACCTCTACTACAGCTCAGGTAAAGGACTGCACGCTATAATACTACTGCTCTCTGGTATCAGCCACCTCTACCACAGCTCAGGTATAGGACTGCACGCTATAATACTACTGCTCTCTGATATCAGCCACCTCTACTACAGCTCAGGTATAGGACTGCATGCTATAATACTACTGCTCTCTGATATCAGCCACCTCTACTGCAGCTCAGGAGATAGGACTGCACGCTATAATACTACTGCTCTCTGGTATCAGCCACCTCTACTACAGCTCAGGTAAAGGACTGCACGCTATAATACTACTGCTCTCTGGTATCAGCCACCTCTACCACAGCTCAGGTATAGGACTGCACGCTACAATACTACTGCTCTCTGATATCAGCCATCTCTACTACAGCTCAGGTACAGGACTGCACGTTATAATACTACTGCTCTCTGATATCAGCCACCTCTACTACAGCTCAGGTAAAGGACTGCACGCTATAATACTACTGCTCTCTGGTATCAGCCACCTCTACTACAGCTCAGGTACAGGACTGCACGATATAATACTACTGCTCTCTGATATCAGCCACCTCTACTACAGCTCAGGAGATAGGACTGCACGCTATAATACTACTGCTCTCCGATATCAGCCACCTCTACTACAGCTCAGGTATAGGACTGCACGCTATAATACTACTGCTCTCTGATATCAGCCACCTCTACTACAGCTCAGGTACAGGACTGCACGCTATAATACTACTGCTCTCTGATATCAGCCACCTATACTACAGCTCAGGTACAGGACTGCACGCTATAATACTACTGCTCTCTGATATCAGCCACCTCTACCACAGCTCAGGAGATAGGACTGCACGCTATAATACTACTGCTATATGATATCAGCCACCTCTACTACAGCTCAGGTATAGGACTGCACGCTATAATACTAATGCTCTCTGGTATCAGCCACCTCTACTGCAGCTCAGGTATAGGACTGCACGCTATAATACTACTGCTCTCTGGTATCAGTCACCTCTACCACAGCTCAGGTATAGGACTGCACGCTATAATACTACTGCTCTCTGGTATCAGCCACCTCTACTGCAGCTCAGGTATAGGACTGCACGCTATAATACTACTGCTCTCTGGTATCAGTCACCTCTACCACAGCTCAGGTATAGGACTGCACGCTATAATACTACTGCTCTCTGATATCAGCCACCTCTACCACAGCTCAGGAGATAGGACTGCCCGCTATAATACTACTGCTCTCTGGTATCAGTCACCTCTACCACAGCTCAGGTATAGGACTGCACGCTATAATACTACTGCTCTCTGGTATCAGCCACCTCTACTGCAGCTCAGGTACAGGACTGCACGCTATAATACTACTGCTCTCTGGTATCAGCCACCTCTACCGCAGCTCAGGTATAGGACTGCACGCTATAATACTACTGCTCTCTGATATCAGCCACCTCTACTACAGCTCAGGACATAGGACTGCACGCTATAATACTACTGCTCTCTGATATCAGCCACCTCTACCACAGCTCAGGACATAGGACTGCACGCTATAATACTACTGCTCTCTGGTATCAGCCACCTCTACCACAGCTCAGGTATAGGACTGCACGCTATAATACTACTGCTCTCTGATATCAGCCACCTCTACTACAGCTCAGGAGATAGGACTGCACGCTATAATACTACTGCTCTCTGGTATCAGCCACCTCTACTACAGCTCAGGTAAAGGACTGCACGCTATAATACTACTGCTCTCTGGTATCAGCCACCTCTACCACAGCTCAGGTATAGGACTGCACGCTATAATACTACTGCTCTCTGATATCAGCCACCTCTACTACAGCTCAGGTATAGGACTGCACGCTACAATACTACTGCTCTCTGATATCAGCCATCTCTACTACAGCTCAGGTAAAGGACTGCACGCTATAATACTACTGCTCTCTGATATCAGCCATCTCTACTACAGCTCAGGACATAGGACTGCACGCTATAATACTACTGCTCTCTGGTATCAGCCACCTCTACTACAGCTCAGGTACAGGACTGCACGATATAATACTACTGCTCTCTGATATCAGCCACCTCTACTACAGCTCAGGAGATAGGACTGCACGCTATAATACTACTGCTCTCCGATATCAGCCACCTCTACTACAGCTCAGGTATAGGACTGCACGCTATAATACTACTGCTCTCTGATATCAGCCACCTCTACTACAGCTCAGGTACAGGACTGCACGCTATAATACTACTGCTCTCTGATATCAGCCACCTATACTACAGCTCAGGTACAGGACTGCACGCTATAATACTACTGCTCTCTGATATCAGCCACCTCTACCACAGCTCAGGAGATAGGACTGCACGCTATAATACTACTGCTATATGATATCAGCCACCTCTACTACAGCTCAGGTATAGGACTGCACGCTATAATACTAATGCTCTCTGGTATCAGCCACCTCTACTGCAGCTCAGGTATAGGACTGCACGCTATAATACTACTGCTCTCTGGTATCAGTCACCTCTACCACAGCTCAGGTATAGGACTGCACGCTATAATACTACTGCTCTCTGGTATCAGCCACCTCTACTGCAGCTCAGGTATAGGACTGCACGCTATAATACTACTGCTCTCTGGTATCAGTCACCTCTACCACAGCTCAGGTATAGGACTGCACGCTATAATACTACTGCTCTCTGATATCAGCCACCTCTACCACAGCTCAGGAGATAGGACTGCCCGCTATAATACTACTGCTCTCTGGTATCAGTCACCTCTACCACAGCTCAGGTATAGGACTGCACGCTATAATACTACTGCTCTCTGGTATCAGTCACCTCTACTACAGCTCAGGTATAGGACTGCACGCTATAATACTACTGCTCTCTGGTATCAGTCACCTCTACTACAGCTCAGGTATAGGACTGCACGCTATAATACTACTGCTCTCTGATATCAGCCACCTCTACTACAGCTCAGGTATAGGACTGCACGCTATAATACTACTGCTCTCTGGTATCAGCCACCTCTACTGCAGCTCAGGTACAGGACTGCACGCTATAATACTACTGCTCTCTGGTATCAGCCACCTCTACCGCAGCTCAGGTATAGGACTGCACGCTATAATACTACTGCTCTCTGATATCAGCCACCTCTACTACAGCTCAGGACATAGGACTGCACGCTATAATACTACTGCTCTCTGGTATCAGCCACCTCTACTACAGCTCAGGACATAGGACTGCACGCTATAATACTACTGCTCTCTGATAGCCACCTCTACCACAGCTCAGGACATAGGACTGCACGCTATAATACTACTGCTCTCTGGTATCAGCCACTTGTCAGGACAGTATATGTGGTCCCTCACAGACCTGTAGAAGGGACAGTGTCCTGCGTACACACGACTGGGGCCGGCGGCTCCTCTCCAGCACATGTAGTTCCCCGTCAGTTCCTTCACGGTTTCCAGGGTTTTCCGCTCACATGGGAAGGAATGGATTGTGCAACCTGGATGTGGAATATAATATTATTATACTCCAGACATGATCTGGGTGTAACACAGAAGGCAGTGCTATAGCAAATGATGAGCCATATTCTACCTGCTGGGACCGCGCTGCATACCGACGTGTTACTCAGAGCGCTGCACAGACCATTGACAGCGTCATTCACATGTTCAGCAAAAAATACGTGTTGTGCGGCCGGATGACTGGCGAGGGAATGAAGCTCCGCCCATCTGTGGATGAAACGCAGTGGTAAACCATCGGAATGATTAGAATAGGAAGTTGTACAGCGGCGAAGCTTTATCAGCCAGGTCTGGGCGCTGGCCCTTTAATTAATATACACAGTTTTCTTACCTTGGAAACTTTACACCGACTGCAAACACCTCGACCCCCTGCTGCTTGAGCTGCAGAGCTGGGACCGTCGGCTGCCCCTGGGACTTGCCATCAGAGAGAAGGATCAACATCTTGGGGACAGAAGAGTCTCGACCACCCGGAAAACCTTTCCGCAAAATATATTTTAGGGCCAGGCCGGTCTCAGTGCTGCCCCCTCTAGGAAAAGAAGGGTATATATATGAGAAGACAAGATGACAGCTCCCACGGGGGTCTCACAGCTTTCCTAGAAAAGTGAATTTGGAACCAGGTACCGGTGGCAGATGACAAGTCAGATGTCTTGTAGAGATGCAGTGTAAAGCATGGAGAAGACGCTGAATATCTGATTAGGTGCATTTCATACTACCTCCGCCTCCAACAGACAAAGCAGCTAACCTGGAGTCACTGATAAGACCTCTGCCTCCATAGAGCTCAGCTGCAGTTTAAAGCATGGATCAGACTGCATTATACAATGCAGGTAAGCTGGAGTCACTAATGGAGCAGAGCTGCAGTGTAAAGCACAGATCACACTGTAATAGACAATGCAGCAAGAGGTGTATCTTAATGGAGCAAAGCCATAAAGCCGACACTCCAGATAATAAACAGCAGGTAAGTATCACCTATAACGCGGTAAAAATTTTTTATACTGAAACTGAAATTTTGTCAAACACAATTACTAATATAATAAATGGAACCTACTTAAACGCCACCGACTTGATCTTCTCTTTGACGTCTCCTTTAGCAAATCCCGAATCTAGCCGGAGCTCAACCTGCGGAGTGGTGCTGTACTGAATGACCCCCACTCTTACCTGTGGAGTCGTAAAAAAAGTTGTCAGATGATAAACGCGCTGCAAAGCAGCTCAGTGGACGAGCAGATTTATGGACATGATGGGAGTCATCATCCATCACTTCAGCACCCACTCCAGGATCACTGCAATCACGTGAGAAGTCACCAGTAATGATGGGGGTCAACTTCAAGGTTCGCCTTAGAGCTGCCATTACACGTGGCCGAGGTGCGGTATCACTGATTGCGGGACTTTAATTGTAACTTGAAACCACAGCAAATACAGGTGCAGCCTGGCAATTCTCAGTACCCGCGGTTTGGCCGAGAACATGGCGGGTTTACTACTACCCTGCACAGGGGGAGCTGCACAATGTGCACTGAGGTTTGCAGCAGGACGAACCCTGCAAACATCTGGGTTACTGGACGTCAATGATTCCAGTCCCATAAGAATTCAATGATGTCAGCTTGGCGGTGTGCACCTGGTGCGTGCCTGGAGGAAGCCATCGGCAGCACCAGACCATGCACAGCTTTATTATAACCCCCCCGTGCTGTAATTACTGGATCCGCTGACAGCTCCCGAGGCCTCTCAGACGTCGGCCACACTCCCAGGATTAAGGCAGGAATGTTAATTCTCTGTATATTTATTACCTCCTCATTCCAGACGGATTAATATCTGCATACGGTAGCGTTAGATTTTCAATGGCGCCGCGGTCTGTTCTGTTTTAAATGATCTACAGGCAATAGCCATTATGGTGGAGCTGTTTTCTGTGACATAAAAAGAAAAAGTTCTGCAGCTTTCTGATAGGTGTTTTATCATGTCCTCCCCATTTCTGAGATCTCTGCTTGCTGTCTGTGAATTGTCATTATTTACTTCCAGTACCTAAAAGCCCCTCCTGACCTAGTTAATGCAACAGTGAACTTCCAGAAATAGCGCGGTGTTCAGTAGGCAGGCGGTGCTCAGGCCCGTATGCAGTTATGCACATATATATACGGGGAGCAAATCCTGCACTTGTGTTCCGTTGCTAACGGCGATCCCCAGCAAAAATGTATACAGTGGAGGATGCCCGCAGCGGACCCCAAGTGACATCCTACACAAGGTAGCAATTGTGTGGATGTGATAAACAGTATAACAATCTAATAACAAGGACAGGTGCGCTCTGCGATCTTACTAAGCCCTCAAACTGATGTTAAAATTTGGCTAATCTCTCAATGTTAACATCAGTTTGAGGGCTTAGTAAGATCGCAGAGCGCACCTGTCCTTGTTATTAGATTGTTATACTGTTTATCACATCCACATAATTGCTACCTTGTATCGGATGTCTCTTGCGGTACTTGGGGTCCGCTGTAGGCATCCTCCACTGTATGCATTTTTGCTGGGGATCGCCATTAGCAACGGGCCACAAGTGCAGGATTTGCTCCCCGTATATATATGTGCATAACTGCATACGGGCTTGAGCACTGCCTGCCTGCTGAACACCGCGCTATTTCTGGAAGTTCACTGTTGCATTAACTAGGTCAGGAGGGGCTTTTAGGTACTGGAAGTAAATAATGACAATTCACAGACAGCAAGCAGAGATCTCAGAAATGGTGAGGACATGACAAAACACCTTTCCGAAAGCTGCATGACTTTTTCTTTTTAGGTCACAAGAAACAGCTCCACCATAATGGACAGGAGCTGAAAGGCCACAGAGAGTAACATCTGAGGAGCATCATCTCCTGTACAGACTGACATATAACCACAGCAGCACCATCCTCTCCTGAGGTTTGCTACAATGTGTCACTGTAGGAAAAATGCATCAATGTAGATGTGTCTGTGGTGCAGGGAGATTCGTGCTGCTGAGGTGTTGTAAAACCTGGCAGAGGACCAGCCCACCAGAGTTCACCGGATCCGGCGTCGCCAGATAACGCCGGGAACTGCCAGATCCCCATTGACTATAATGGGATCCACTTGGCATGCGGACAGTTTCTGGCAGAAATGCTGGATTTCTGCCTGACAAAACTTTGTGCATGCATAACTTTTCGTCTGGGCCAAAAGCTGACATTTATGCTGGAAAACAACTAGATCCCACTGTAGTCAATGGGGATCCGGTGGTTTGCAGTATTATCTGGCTATGATGGATACAGCTTTGCTTAAACAGCCTTCTGGATTTCACTATGCAGATGTGAACACAGCCGTACATAGATCTTGTAAATGGTAAAGAATTGAAACACAGTCTATTAGAAAGTTGCCAAATTTTTCATGATTTACTTATTAAGCATTATCCAAAGAATGAATGAGCCTAAAGGATCTTGTACAATTGAGCCAATAGTCGGCCTCTTCCCACCTTGAAATGGCTGAAATCAGAAAGCAACATCGAACATCAAATGAGACCCGGCGGGTTTTACTGACCCCTTTAAGCGTCACTTACCCGCTCAGCGCTAATGTCTAAAGCGTCACAGAGCTTTACTGCAAAGTGCTTGGACCTCTCAAAACTGCCCTTCCCAACACTATTGGAACCATCGAGGAGAATGAGGACGTCCAGGGGCGCCGAACAGAACATCCCTACAAAGGAAGGCACCGACAGTGAGCGATATTCTGTACGCTACAGCTATAAGCAGGCTATCTCAGGAGTAGCGCTGAGCGAGATTGTGCTTTAAGTTCGGCGTCTTCAGTTCGGGTTATCGAAGAATCGCGGTATGGATTCAAAATTCTGTTATGGTCCGTGGTAGCGGAATCTATAACGGGATTCTTCGATAACCCGAACTTTATACGCCGAACTTAAAACACAAGTTCGCTCAACAGTACTCAGGAGCCTATTGGACCATATGGAGGTCCGCGCGCTCGGCTCCATCACCCCCAGCATCTCCACCAGTAATGACCAAAGGCTTTTCCCTTTACAAAACCGACCTAAAATCTGACAACAGCAGGAACAGCCCTGGTAGCTGGGATTAACCTCTTGTTTGCTGCACAGACGTAGAATCGACTTTACACCACAACGACCTGCAGGAACTTGTCCCATCATCAGCAGGTGAGGTCTGATCAGAAGATGAAAGAGCGCAGATCTAGCAGGGGCCCAGCCCTTGTGTACAAAAAAGTGCAGACGGGGGCAGATTAACCAGTGCAGGGGCCTTTAATGTCACAACCTTTGTACTGGATGAAACTGGCTTTACAATAATGTGTAACTAAGAAACAATAGAAGGGGGACCACGGCCTTAATTCCTGGAAAAAGGGTCCGTAGTATATAGAGGACCCCCAGTCACCACTGCTGCAGGAATGGTCCACGCTGACCAAAAACATCTGACAACCATATTTTACACATTAGGCAACCTAAAGTGAAATGTGGTGGAGGAGGGGGCATGGTTAGCTGCATTAACCAGCTTCACTCCAAATTCATCAATGTAATTTAAAGAGGCTCCAGTAGGGGGCGGCATAGAAAATCTTGAGCAGCATTTCCAGACAAAAGTGTTAGGTTCAGGCATCCTCAAACTGCGGCCCTCCAGCTGTTGCAAAACTACAACTCCCAGCATGCCGAACAGCCTACAGGTATCAGCCTACAGCAGGGCATTGTGGGAGTTGTAGTTTTACAACAGCTGGAGGGCCGCAGGTTGAGGATGCCTGGAAGAGTCTCCAAACAACCTGTGACTTTGATAAATGTGACTGAAAGTACAGTACGGCAACACAGCCTAAAAAAACAGGCTTCAAATCTCCCCTCATGATAAACTCTTCATTTCTACCTCCGTTCCGTCAGTAGCCAGTAAGATGTGACTCGGAGGATGGGGACTTACTGGCGGCGGCGGCGGCGATCTTGGCAGTAATCTGTGGGTTGACGTGGAGCTGCTGGACAGCGAGACCTGGAAATACTGGAGGAGAAGAGGACAGCGCCGTTATAAAGTTATAATCATCAATGAAGCTTCACTACTGTACAATGAAAGGTTCTGCAGATTTCTAATGGACTCTGTTTAGATTCCTCACCATTTTCAAAATCTCTGCTTGCTGGAACATTCTTGTTTACATACAGGAGCTGAACTCTCATACAGATCTAAAGGGTTTGTTACAATGTATCTTGCAGCAGAAATCTCTATCCTATCCTGGACTCTAGATTGAAATCTGTTGCCTACACTCATACACTGTAACAACACTCCTGCTCAGGAACAGCTGTTTGTTTTTTAAGGAGAAGAATTTATAGTTTTCAGTAAACTCGTATATGTTAAAGGGTCCTTCAATCCACCCCATACATCTCCACTACCAGGCTTGCGCCACATGACATCACATTAGGCCTCTTTCACATGTCAGTGAATGACAGACGTGTATCCATTGACTTGAATGTGTGTATTCACACATCACTGGTTTTCCATGGATCAGGGAGACACCACGTTAAAAACCACGGACAGAACATGGATGGGTTGCTGATAGGACACGCGCTGGAAAACCCTCTTCAGCCGCGCAGTGTCCGTGGAATACAGACGACACTCGGAGGACAAAGAACTGACACACGGACCAAACATGGATCCTTCACAGACATCTTCATGGAGGAGTCACTGACCGTCATGGATGTCATCACGGACGTGCGGGGGACCTCTGCATACATACCACGTAGTACAGGACCGCAATGTATCTGCTGCAGCTTGGGACGGCTCCAGATGTCTCGTGTACAGAGAATTCCTCCGCTGAACTCAGGAAGACATCGTTTATCGACAAACACAAACCCCAGATGATCTGACAGTTCATGGCAAATAATCCGCACTCCACAGGACAGATCCCAGGCGGAGGAGTCACAGGTCGCTCGGGTCAGTGGCACATTTGGCGCTATAATGCTGCTGAAATTCTTCACATGTCGTGCAACCGGACCGGCCGTCATTTTTTGCTTGCAAATATAAATGATGCCATCAGAGGAGACGCCGAGGTCGGAGAGGAATGAAACTAATTCAGAAATCATCAATGATAAGGCTGATGCCGCCAGTAATGGCCGCGTGTTCAGCCACACTTTACTGCGTGTTTTCTCCATTGTTGCAGATACAAAGGATCATTATAGATATGACTTTCCATGTTCATGTGGGTGAGCGGCAGGAATCCTCAGATCTCTGCGGTTTGCACTGCTGCGTATCCACAGGACTACTAACCCCATCGTCAGTCAGTGAGGCTAAGCCTTGCATTTTCTACCTGAAATAAGTGACCGACCATTTGTGTCACAGTGGATTTGGATCTGGCAGAAATCCAGGTGGAAATGCACCTGTGCGGAAACCCCAGTCACACTGAAATCCACGGGGAAAAATGCAGTCTGAACATACCCGTAAGGAAGCAGACTAGCGCCAGTCACATGGAAGCTGTGTGATGTGGCGGTGATTACTCTTTCATTGTTTTTCAATATTTTCCTGTGCAGATATTTTTTTTTTTGTGAACATAATTTTTTGTGTGTCTCTGGTATGTTTGATGGCTTCTGTAATTCCGTATCGTAGCGGATTATTCCTGACAGATTGTTAGGTCTGAGCCTGCCTCATATCTGTGCGCTACACCGACATCCCACCAGCAGTGTAAGCGCTCATGCACACAAACGTTTTTTGCTTTCCATATATACGGGCCATTCATTTCAATGGGTCCGCATCCATTTCTCCGTTACGTGGCCCCGCAAAAATTATGAGGCATGTCCTATTCTTGTCCGTTTTGCCGACAAGAATGGGTATTTCTATAATGGGCCTCCTGTTCTGTTCTGCAAATTGTGGAAGGCACACGGGCGGCATCCGTTTTTTGCAGATCCGCAATTTGCAGACCACAAAAAAACAGCACAGTCGTGTGCATGAGCCCTTAATGTACAGACCAGATTACTGATGTGATGTAGCGACACTCACCGTAGAAGAGGAGAACAAAGCCGCTTCCCCGGAGCATCATTCCACAGACGGATCTAAGAGAGAAAATACCAGATAGCGGTGCTCAATAATACAAGTACAACATCACAGGGTATATACATCTGTGCAGTGCTTTATAATACCGCCATACAGTGCAGACAATAAAGCTTTATAACACCTACATATCACAGTGCAGTGCTTTATAATACCGCCATACAGTGCAGACAATACAGCTTTACAAGAGTTACATATGATGTGCAGTGCTTTATAATACCGCCATACAGTGCAGACAATGCAGCTTTATAACACCTACATATCATGTGCAGTGCTTTATAATACCGCCATACAGTGCAGACAATGCAGCTTTATAACACCTACATATCATGTGCAGTGCTTTATAATACCGCCATACAGTGCAGACAATGCAGCTTTATAACACCTACATATCATGTGCAGTGCTTTATAATACATGTTGCAATCTCAAATATTTAGGGTAAAATATAACTAAATAGTTAAGATTTATTCTTTCAACTAATTTACTGGGCTTTTTATTGGAATCTAGGGGGAGGGGTCGTTATGGGCCCAAGATTCTGAACCTTCAGCACAATACAGGGGCCATTGTTCCCCCGTCATTTATATCTCATCACGGGGCCGCAGCTTCACTGACCCAGATATACGCCCCATAAGACGGGGCCCGGGGTAGGAGCTGGCCACAGGCCAAAGATAAAAGTCAAAGCCGCGTCCACCTGCCAATCCCACCCCCGATAAGATTTACTCCCATCATCCGCTTCCCTTCATCACGCCGTTACCCCTCTGATAATTACAGAGCGGAGGCACAAACAAGGTGTCAATTAACCTCTTCATGTCTGCTTACTCTTCTACCGACGTCCTTTCATCTGGTTATATGTGAGGACAATTCCAGCTGAACCCAGCTTTCCCGGATCCCTGAACGGCAAACGTGTCCAGTTCTGTCACCTCATGCCCAGGACAGCTCCTGTGGAAATAGCCATGGCAGCCACAGTCCCACGTGGGTTATCACCCAGCTTTCCCAAACCCCTGACTGGCACCTCTGTAGTGATGCACCCAGCACCCTGTACCGGAGTATAACCAGGCACGTGCAGATGGAGATAAAGCCGGAGCCGTCCTAGATAGGCGTGAAGGTGACCATACTGCACACGTCTATTACATATACACTACCGGAACATGAGAGAAGAACAGCTGGAGAATGTAATGCGACTGAGTGGAGACTGACACAGTAGAAAGTGCTGGCGGTTCTTGGTCAGTCCCAGCGGTTATAAGAGGCCACTTGGCGCAGGTTACAGGGGATTTGCGTCTCTCCAGCCTCTCACTGCTCTGAAGTTTCTGTCTTTATCTCATCAACATGATGAAAGGTCACAGGAAGACGTCCTCCATCATCATCTTCAGCAGTGAAGTCTCAGACAACAAGACAGAACACGAGTCCGGGGGCCATTACTGTCCTGTCCGAAAATCCCTGCAGCCACTGACGTCCCCAGGACACCAGCCGCAGGTTCTGGTCCAGAGCGCTCCATCCAGCAGAAGACCAGACCCCAGGATGTATCCACATGACAGGATTGGATACACAGCGCTCCATCCAGCAGAAGACCAGACCCCAGGATGTATCCACATGACAGGATTGGATACACAGCGCTCCATCCAGCAGAAGACCAGACCCCAGGATGTATCCACATGACAGGATTGCATACACAGCGCTCCATCCAGCAGAAGACCAGACCCCAGGATGTATCCACATGACAGGATTGGATACACAGAGCTCCATCCAGCAGAAGACCAGACCCCAGGATGTATCCACATGACAGGATTGGATACACAGCGCTCCATCCAGCAGAAGACCAGACCCCAGGATGTATCCACATGACAGGATTGGATACACAGCGCTCCATCCAGCAGAAGACCAGACCCCAGGATGTATCCACATGACAGGATTGGATACACAGAGCTCCATCCAGCAGAAGACCAGACCCCAGGATGTATCCACATGACAGGATTGGATACACGGAGCTCCATCCAGCAGAAGACCAGACCCCAGGATGTATCCACATGACAGGATTGGATACACGGAGCTCCATCCAGCAGAAGACCAGACCCCAGGATGTATCCACATGACAGGATTGGATACACAGAGCTCCATCCAGCAGAAGACCAGACCCCAGGATGTATCCACATGACAGGATTGGATACACAGCGCTCCATCCAGCAGAAGACCAGACCCCAGGATGTATCCACATGACAGGATTGGATACACAGCGCTCCATCTAGCAGAAGACCAGACCCCAGGATGTATCCACATGACAGGATTGGATACACAGAGCTCCATCCAGCAGAAGACCAGACCCCAGGATGTATCCACATGAGAGGATTGGATACACAGAGCTCTATCCAGCAGAAGACCAGACCCCAGGATGTATCTACATGACAGGATTGGATACACAGAGCTCCATCCAGCAGAAGACCAGACCCCAGGATGTATCTACATGACAGGATTGGATACACAGCGCTCCATCCAGCAAAAGACCAGACCCCAGGATGTATCCACATGAGAGGATTGGATACACAGCGCTCCATCCAGCAGAAGACCAGACCCCAGGATGTATCCACATGAGAGGATTGGATACACAGCGCTCCATCCAGCAGAAGACCAGACCCCAGGATGTATCCACATGAGAGGATTGGATACACAGCGCTCCATCCAGCAGAAGACCAGACCCCAGGATGTATCCACATGACAGGATTGGATACACAGCGCTCCATCCAGCAGAAGACCAGACCCCAGGATGTATCCACATGACAGGATTGGATACACAGCGCTCCATCTAGCAGAAGACCAGACCCCAGGATGTATCCACATGACAGGATTGGATACACAGAGCTCCATCCAGCAGAAGACCAGACCCCAGGATGTATCCACATGAGAGGATTGGATACACAGAGCTCTATCCAGCAGAAGACCAGACCCCAGGATGTATCTACATGACAGGATTGGATACACAGAGCTCCATCCAGCAGAAGACCAGACCCCAGGATGTATCTACATGACAGGATTGGATACACAGCGCTCCATCCAGCAAAAGACCAGACCCCAGGATGTATCCACATGAGAGGATTGGATACACAGCGCTCCATCCAGCAGAAGACCAGACCCCAGGATGTATCCACATGAGAGGATTGGATACACAGCGCTCCATCCAGCAGAAGACCAGACCCCAGGATGTATCCACATGAGAGGATTGGATACACAGCGCTCCATCCAGCAGAAGACCAGACCCCAGGATGTATCCACATGAGAGGATTGGATACACAGCGCTCCATCCAGCAGAAGACCAGACCCCAGGATGTATCCACATGACAGGATTGGATACACAGAGCTCCATCCAGCAGAAGACCAGACCCCAGGATGTATCCACATGAGAGGATTGGATACACAGCGCTCCATCCAGCAGAAGACCAGACCCCAGGATGTATCCACATGAGAGGATTGGATACACAGCACTCCATCCAGTAGAAGACCAGACCCCAGGATGTATCCACATGATAGGATTAGATACAGCAGTTCAGCAGACAGCTTCGCACCATAGGATTAGATACACAGCTCAGTGACAGTATCACACAGGATGAGATACACAGCTCAGCAGACTGTATCACGCATGATCCGATTAGATACAAAGCTCAGGAGACAGTACCACACAATAAGCTTAGATACATTGTCCACTATAACCCCAGACACCTCAGTCTATTAACCCTGTGCAGGCGGCCAGCTCTGTGGCAGGTCGGGCAGGACATTGAGGCATGAAGCCAGCAGACATCAGGACGAGTCCACAAAACTCCTCCAAACTGTGAGATGAAATGTCCTGCCCGGATGTCACACCTCGCCTGCTCCTCGTGTTATCGGAGACGCCACAAGTGTCCATTATCAGGAGCACGCGGCGTCCCGGGTACACAAGACAGTGCCAGGAACTCAGGTAAGAGAGAAGGACTGGAGGAGACTCCACACATGAGCCCCACATCATGCTTTATACTCCAGACACAACCAGAGCTGCATCCACAACTCCGAGGATACGTCAGGTGCAACACAAATGTACAACAATGTGTAAGCAAGGACTGGCCCTATTACACGGAGCGAATATCGTACCGAATCTCGTGCACTGGAGTGAAGGAGAATCGCGTGATGTAATAAGTATGAAACAAAGACCAGCGACAAATCGCTTGTTTCTCTTTCAGCTAAAAACATTATCGCTCCTCGTTAATAGATCCGTCCGTATAATATGGAGTCGCCTTCTCGCTGACGATCCCGTACCACTCTCTTGACCAAGCATCATGTGATTTAAAAGAGTAACGAGCGCAAGTATGAAGCATTATCTATGTCTATAATAAGCAAAACTTTTGTCGGTAACAAGTGGCTACGCCTTTGTGACGTGTATGACCTCCGACCTTTACGTGGTGGAAGCGGGAGAGTGAGAATCGCAGGTAAAGATATGGAGAACTAATAGAGAGGCCATCATATCCGCTCTTCACTGCTGCAGTGGGGAAACTATTGTGCTCGCTCTGGGGTTAACATGGTAACGCCAACACACCGGACAGGATCTCTATGTTGGGATTACCATGGCAACCCCAGAGCAAGCACAACAGTCCCACTGCTGAAAGGTGATAAGAAAGTAAAAAAAACTCAAGTGTCAACCATTTTCATTACAAATCCGCTGTGTAACCAGTACCATACCCCGGGCCACAGGTACCACTGGGCAAAGTAACGGCAGGTATTGTGCGAGACATGCGGCTGTCAGCACAGAGCATCATGGGTAATACAAGGATCTTCTCCTCTGTATTATCACAAGCTCCATCTCATCAACCCCGAATACTAGAGAGAAAGTCCCCATGAGAGGAGGAGAAAATACCAGCGGCAAGTCGCCCCCGTGACAATTCTATCCAGCTGGGTGATAAGTATGGCTGCCACCAAAGCTTCCCGGGGCGATCACCCAGCTTTCCGGACTTCTGAATGGTAGATCGTCCTGAAGACTAATATCAAAGGTGTCTCCAGAATTTAACGACCGTCAGAAAGACAATGGAATCTGCTGCCCCCCCGGGGGTCACACATCAGTGGTAGCTGACGAGACGTGAGACCGACCACATCCACGCCTGACACCTACACAGGCCGCAGGGGAAAGGTCAAGGTGTCAGCACTTTATTTTACAGCCTGGAGCTTAAGAACCTGAAAGGAAGCGACTGAGGCTGAAGGGAAGATTCAGAGCGGACGAGCCGGCACCATGAGGACCTGCTGGACAGAGCCGCCGCTGATCTCCCCTGAACAGGCTGCCGATACATGTTCTGAACGGGGACCGAGCCCCTAAGGGTGACGTTCGGGAGGTACCGAAAATATTATTACCTCGCTGAACACACAGGATAGGATTAGATACAGCAGACAGTATCACACAGGATAGGATTAGATACACAGCCCAGCAGACAGTATCACACAGGACAGGATTAGATACACAGCTCAGCAGACAGTATCACACAGGACAGGATTAGATACACAGCTCAGCAGGCAGTATCACACAGGATAGGATTAGATACACAGCTCAGCAGACAGTATCACACAGGATAGGATTAGATACACAGCTCAGCAGACAGTATCACACAGGATAGGATTAGATACACAGCTCAGCAGACAGTATCACAGAGGATAGGATTAGATACACAGCTCAGCAGACAGTATCACACAGGAGAGGATTAGATACACAGCTCAGCAGACAGTATCACACAGGAGAGGATTAGATACACTGCTCAGCAGACAGTATCACACAGGATAGGATTAGATACACAGCTCAGCAGACAGTATCACACATGATAGGATTAGATACACAGCTCAGCAGGCAGTATCACACAGGATAGGATTAGATACACAGCTCAGCAGGCAGTATCACACAGGATAGGATTAGATACACAGCTCAGCAGACAGTATCACACAGGACAGGATTAGATACACAGCTCAGCAGACAGTATCACACAGGACAGGATTAGATACACAGCTCAGCAGACAGTATCACACAGGACAGGATTAGATACACAGCTCAGCAGACTATCACACAGGACAGGATTAGATACACAGCTCAGCAGGCAGTATCACACAGGATAGGATTAGATACACAGCTCAGCAGACAGTATAACACAGGATAGGATTAGATACACAGCTCAGCAGACAGTATCACACAGGATAGGATTAGATACACAGCTCAGCAGACAGTATCACACAGGATAGGATTAGATACACAGCTCAGCAGACAGTATAACACAGGATAGGATTAGATACACAGCTCAGCAGACAGTATCACACAGGATAGGATTAGATACACAGCTCAGCAGACAGTATCACACAGGATAGGATTAGATACACAGCTCAGCAGACAGTATCACACAGGATAGGATTAGATACACAGCTCAGCAGGCAGTATCACACAGGATAGGATTAGATACACAGCTCAGCAGACAGTATCACACAGGATAGGATTAGATACACAGCTCAGCAGACAGTATCACACAGGATAGGATTAGATACACAGCTCAGCAGACAGTATCACACAGGATAGGATTAGATACACAGCTCAGCAGACAGTATCACACAGGATAGGATTAGATACACAGCTCAGCAGACAGTATCACACAGGATGGGATTAGATACACAGCTGAGCAGACAGTATCACACAGGATAGGATTAGATACACAGCTCAGCAGACAGTATCACACAGGATAGGATTAGATACACAGCTCAGCAGACAGTATCACACAGGATAGGATTAGATACACAGCTCAGCAGACAGTATCACACAGGATGGGATTAGATACACAGCTGAGCAGACAGTATCACACAGGATAGGATTAGATACACAGCTCAGCAGACAGTATCACACAGGATAGGATTAGATACACGGCTCAGCAGACAGTATCACACAGGATAGGATTAGATACACAGCTCAGCAGACAGTATCACACAGGATAGGATTAGATACACAGCTCAGCAGTCAGTATGACACAGGATAGGATTAGATACACAGCTCAGCAGTCAGTATGACACAGGATAGGATTAGATAAACAGCTCAGCAGACAGTATCACACAGGATAGGATTAGATACACAGCTCAGCAGACATTATCACACAGGATAGGATCAGATACACAGCTCAGCAGGCAGTATCACACAGGATAGGATCAGATACACAGCTCAGCAGACAGTATCACACAGGATAGGATTAGATACACAGCTCAGCAGACAGTATCACATAGGATAGGATTAGATACACAGCTCAGCAGGCAGTATCACACAGGATAGGATTAGATACACAGCTCAGCAGGCAGTATCACATAGGATAGGATTAGATACACAGCTCAGCAGACAGTATCACACAGGATAGGATTAGATACACAGCTCAGCAGACAGTATCACACAGGATAGGATTAGATACACAGCTCAGCAGACAGTATAACACATGATAATTAGATACACAGCTCAGCAGACAGTATCAGACAGCAGTGTAATGTTCATGGAGTTTACATTATAAGATTCCGTACAATTAGTCACAGCAGTCACTTACCGCACACAGTGGGTCGGGCAGGTAGGTTCCCGGAGGTCTGGTGTCGCAGTGAGGACAGTCCTGGCAGCAGCACCGTCCCCTCAGGACTCCAGAGCAGCGACTGCTGGAATGAGGAGCTGGATACACAGGGGAGGAGGAGGAATGGGAGGGCGCTGTGCTGACAGATCGGCTTACACCTCAGGTGTAGTCAGGAAGGGTTAAACATATAGCAGGACATGTTACATGTATGACAGAGCACCAACTCCACCATCATCCCGCCTGCACACTGGGACGGTGGGCTTATTCACACGGTCAGTATTTGATCAGTATAACTATAACCAGAAGAGGGTCCAAAACCCCGAACAGACGCAGATATTTCCATGACCTTTTATCTCTTTAGGCTCCACTCCTGTTTTTGGCTTACAAATACTGATCAAATCCTGATGAAAAAACTGACGAAACTCTGACCAAGTGAAAGCGCCCGATCCCACAGGTCAGATAACCTGCACAGAAAACTATTTAGTGAGATGGAGCAGACGGCACGTCCGGGCCATGGAGCTCGTCCCAAGATCAAAGTCTGTATAAGGCTTTTTTGGCTCATTTGCTATGTCCATTCAAATCTTCACATTTTCAAGATCCCTGCTTGCTGTGAATGATTAGAAACATTATTCTTTACCACTTAGAGGTCGAAAACCCATCCTGACCCAATTCTACTCCTCCAGCTGAGGGTTTGTTACAATTGTACCCAGTCTAGACAATCAGCATCACAAATCTCTCCTGGCATGAGAGTTTGCTACAATGTGTCAGTGCAGGTAACATGTATCAGTCTGGGGTCCAGGCTGTTTATATCACAGAGGACTGTCTAGACTGGATACAACTGTAACAAACACTCAGCTGTGAGACGCATTAGATCAGGAGGCGTTTTCAGCCTCGGGATGTAGACAAGGTATGTTTCTATTCATTGACAGCATACAGAGATCATGAAAATGGGGAGGTATTGAAATACAAAGTGTATTAGAAAGAAAACTTTTCCTACAATTAATAAAGCAAAAAAAAATCAAGGCATGACGCTCGGCGACTTGCCGAGCACTTACCGTATGTCCTGCTCTGACACTTACCGTATGTCTGGGTCATTCACGATGTTCACACTTTGCTGCAGTGAATGTTAGATTGTAGGTAACTGGATTTATTATGTCCTCACTCATCCGGCAATGCAGATTTCACTGCAAGTTTTAAAGTAAAGAAAAGCTCTACCTGCTGCAGCCGCCCCCCCCAATGTGATAAAGGAGCTGTCCAGTAACAAATATTCTACAGCTTTCAAATCAGCTCCTGGATATGAATTATTCTATAAAATTAGAATAGATTAATTCAATGAAATATATCTGTATAGTGCAACCTGCTGTTTGCTCCTACTCTGATTTCTCTGCCCATGACTGAGGTGGACGCACATGCTCTGTTCCATCCTTTTGCAGCAGACAGGACACAACCCTTGGGCGGACAGCTTGAAATTAATCTAGGAGAGAAATTGGAGCAATAAATGTGGAGATCTGGACCCATACGAGGTACAGGCTGGTTCTGGTTGAATGCCATGTACTTACAGTATATGATGTCTTCATTTTTTACATTAATCATAGCATCACCCCTTTAAAGGGGCCTACAATGGGGCCATTCCTATGCATGTTGTCATTTGCGGGCCCCCGCAGGTGCTCTGGGGGTTTCCTCTGCTATAACCAGACGGAGCACAACTACCCCAGTGTGACTGCGCCCCTATTATCTGTGCCCCCCTCAGTATCAGAAAGCAGACAAGCCAGCTGATAGCAGCGGCTTCCTACAGGTGCTTTCATCCTCGGCTCCTGAGGTCTTCACATATTCTGAATTCCTCTGTGGACTGACCTGAGGGCTGAGAGGAAGCGGGAGATCCAGGTGCCCCTATGACTGCGCCAGTATGGAGCGCGTCTATGTGGTGGGGACGGGGTTATTACAGGGAAGGAGCTGTCCCAGCAAATCCTACAACTCAGAATGCAGAGCAGATACTTCTAGATACATTCGGGGTCCTTTATTAAGACCGACATTTTACCCGCTGCCCATAAAACCCCCTGCGCTGGCGCATGATACACCTCTACATAACTTAGGCTCCTCCACCGCCGGCCTAAATCTATGCCAGCGCCCTTGCTGACGTAGATTTACATCCATTTTCTACGACTATGGCGACATTTGTCACAGTAATGTCGCGCTGCATATTTTATATAATGCTAGTCTATGGTGTCGCAAGAAAAGGATCCAAGGTGGATTTTGTGTGACTGTCGTATCTAGGCTAGCATTATAAAATATGTTGTGCGACAGACAGGTAGCCCTAGCCTAAACCAGGCGTAGAAAATGATCAATGAGACAGCCCTCACCTCACCCGCCATACCCCTTATTTTAGAAAAGTCGCAGATTCGGATGTAAATGCCCTTTCTGACAGAATCTGCAACAGATTGGCGTATATCTAATAATAAATGACCCCCATTATTTCTTAAACTCCAACCACATCAAAAGCTGCAACAAGAACGCTTCCGGTTACATCCAGAGCTGCATTCATAATACTGCAGTCACATCTAGCACTCCATCCACAATTCTGTGGTTACATGTCTGAGGCTAGGTTAACACGACGACATTTTGTCGCACCAATTCAAGATGGATTTTTCTGCGACTATCGCAGCATGTCGCATATCGCAGTGCGGCACCATAGACTACCATTATAAAAATTGTCGCACGACACATGTTGCAGTGTAGTTGTGCCCTATGTGTCGCGCGACACATGTTGTCGTGTAGACCTAGCCTTATACTCCAGTCACATCCAGTGCTGCGAACTTTTGTAAATGACTGGTACCACAATGCACAAAGACACATCATACACTGTATACCTACTGCACTGGGGGGCTAACAGGAAACCACCAGACTGTGAACACAGCTTTGGCTGTGACTGGAGTATAATGATACAAACAGCATACATAAATGCACCAGAACCCCAGCATGTACAGGGGACACTATCAATCTACCTGCAGTCAGATGCCAGAACCCCAGAACTTACTGGGACTCCACTAAAAATCCCGCAGGACTGAGGTAACACCAACTTTGATGACTCATTAACCGATACAAAAAAACTAAACGGTCATTTCCTCTGGTGCGACCCTGACCCAGGACGTATCGACTCTTTAATGTTACCCACCATAGCGTGACGAGGACCTGGGGGGGGGGGGGCAAGGTGCTGGAATCAGAAGCTGAAGGATTCATCGACCTCGCATCCGTCCCCTCCAGCACTGACACCATCAGACCGCGGCTGTACACAACATTCTACAAATATAAGATTTAGTTTCACGTCTTATTTTTTTTAAGATCTCAGTTTGCTGTCCGTGTAAAAAGTCGTTACATCTCACAACCACAGACTGTAGCGGTGTAGGACTGTGCCCATGCACTGCCAGGTGTAAACCGCACAGGGACTGGTAGATGCGGGCAGTGCGGGGGGGGCTGGAGCCGTGGGGAGTAGGTAAGTATAAATCTTCTATTTCAGGGGCCGTGCTGCAGGAACTTGTCAAAAAATAATTTTTACCGGAAAAACAGCAACATTTCCTTCCTGCCTTCTATTCATAAATCAGTGTTTTTCTTCCCTGCAGAGGACGGGGCTCACTGGTTATTACCTCCTCCTGCCCCCAGTGATAGGGGCCCTGCAATAACCAGTAAGCACTTTCCTTCCCTGCAGAGGACGGGGCTCACTGGTTATTACCTCCTCCTGCCCCCAGTTATAGGAGCCCTGCAATAACCAGTAAGCACTTTTCTTCCCTGCAGAGGACGGGGCTCACTGGTTATTACCTCCTCCTGCCCCCAGTTATAGGGGCCCTGCAATAACCAGCAAGTACTTCCTTCCCTGCAGAGGATGGGGCTCACTGGTTATTACCTCCTCCTGCCCCCAGTTATAGGAGCCCTGCAATAACCAGTAAGCACTTTTCTTCCCTGCAGAGGACGGGGCTCACTGGTTTTTACCTCCTCCTGCCCCCAGTTATAGGGGCCCTGCAATAACCAGTAAGCACTTTCCTTCCCTGCAGAGGACGGGGCTCACTGGTTATTACCTCCTCCTGCCCCCAGTTATAGGAGCCCTGCAATAACCAGTAAGTACTTTCCTTCACTGCAGAGGATGGCGCTCACTGGTTATAACCTCCTCCTGCTCCCAGTTATAGGGTCCCTGCAATAACCAGTAAGCACTTTTCTTCACTGCAGAGGACGGGGCTCACTGGTTATTACCTCCTCCTGCCCCCAGTTATAGGGGCCCTGCAATAACCAGTAAGCACTTTCCTTGCCTGCAGAGGACGGGGCTCACTGGTTATTACCTCCTCCTGCCTCCTGTTATAGGAGCCCTGCAATAACCAGTAAGCACTTTCCTTCACTGCAGAGGATGGCGCTCACTGGTTATAACCTCCTCCTGCTCCAGTTATAGGAGCCCTGCAATAACCAGTAAGCACTTTCCTTCACTGCAGAGGACGGGGCTCACTGGTTATAACCTCCTCCTGCCCCAGTTATAGGTTCCCTGCAATAACCAGCAAGTACTTCCTTCCCTGCAGAGGATGGGGCTCACTGGTTATTACCTCCTCCTGCCCCCAGTTATAGGGCCCTGCAATAACCAGTAACTACTTCCTTCCCTGCAGAGGACGGCGCTCACTGGTTATTACTTCCTCTTGCCCCCAGTTATAGGAGCCCTGCAATAACCAGTAAGCACTTTCCTTCACTGCAGAGGACGGGGCTCACTGGTTATTACCTCCTCCTGCCCCCAGTTATAGGAGCCCTGCAATAACCAGTAAGCACTTTCCTTCACTGCAGAGGTCGGCGCTCACTGGTTATTACCTCCTCCTGCCCCAGTTATAGGGGCCCTGTAATAACCAGTAAGTACTTTCCTTCACTGCAGAGGATGGTGCTCACTGGCTATTACCTCCTCCTGCCCCAGTTATAGGGGCCCTGCAATAACCAGTAAGTACTTTCCATCACTGCAGAGGATGGTGCTCACTGGTTATAACCTCCTCCTGCCCCCCAGTTTTCGGGGTCCTGCAATAACCAGCACTTTCCTACACTGCAGAGGACTGGGCTTACTGGTTATTACCTCCTCCTGCCCCAGTTATAGGGGCCCTGCAATAACCAGCAAGTACTTCCTTCCCTGCAGAGGATGGGGCTCACTGGTTATTACCTCCTCCTGCCCCCAGTTATAGGGCCCTGCAATAACCAGTAAGTACTTCCTTCCCTGCAGAGAACGGCGCTCACTGGTTATTACCTCCTCTTGCCCCCAGTTATAGGAGCCCTGCAATAACCAGTAAGCACTTTCCTTCACTGCAGAGGACGGGGCTCACTGGTTATTACCTCCTCCTGCCCCCAGTTATAGGAGCCCTGCAATAACCAGTAAGCACTTTCCTTCACTGCAGAGGACGGGGCTCACTGGTTATTACCTCCTCCTGCCCCCAGTTATAGGGGCCCTGCAATAACCAGTAAGTACTTTCCTTCACTGCAGAGGTCGGCGCTCACTGGTTATTACCTCCTCCTGCCCCAGTTATAGGGGCCCTGCAATAACCAGCAAGTACTTCCTTCCCTGCAGAGGATGGGGCTCACTGGTTATAACCTCCTCCTGCCCCCCAGTTTTCGGGGTCCTGCAATAACCAGCACTTTGCTACACTGCAGAGGACTGGGCTTACTGGTTATTACCTCCTCCTGCCCCCAGTTATAGGGGCCCTGCAATAACCAGTAAGCACTTTCCTTCCCTGCAGAGGACGGGGCTCACTGGTTATTACCTCCTCCTGCCCCCAGTTATAGGGGCCCTGCAATAACCAGTAAGCACTTTCCTTCACTGCAGAGGATGGCGCTCACTGGTTATAACCTCCTCCTGCCCCAGTTATAGGAGCCCTGCAATAACCAGTAAGTACTTCCTTCCCTGCAGAGGACGGCGCTCACTGGTTATTACCGCCTCCTGCCCCCAGTTATCGGGGTCCTGCAATAACCAGTAAGCACTTTCCTTCCCTGCAGAGGACGGGGCTCACTGGTTATTACCTCCTCCTGCCCCCAGTTATAGGAGCCCTGCAATAACCAGTAAGCACTTTCCTTCACTGCAGAGGATGGCGCTCACTGGTTATTACCTCCTCCTGCCCCAGTTATAGGGGCCCTGCAATAACCAATAAGTACTTCCTTCCCTGCAGAGGACGGCGCTCACTGGTTATTACCTCCTCCTGCCCCAGTTATAGGAGCCCTGCAATAACCAGTAAGTACTTCCTTCCCTGCAGAGGACGGCGCTCACTGGTTATTACCTCCTCCTGCCCCAGTTATCGGGGTCCTGCAATAACCAGTAAGCACTTTCCTTCCCTGCAGAAGACGGGGCTCACTGGTTATAACCTCCTCCTGCCCCAGTTATAGGAGCCCTGCAATAACCAGGAAGCACTTTCCTTCACTGCAGAGGATGGGGCTCACTGGTTATTACCTCCTCCTGCCCCAGTTATAGGGGCCCTGCAATAACCAGTAAGCACTTTCCTTCACTGCAGAGGATGGCGCTCACTGGTTATAACCTCCTCCTGCCCCAGTTATAGGAGCCCTGCAATAACCAGTAAGCACTTTCCTTCACTGCAGAGGATGGCGCTCACTGGTTATTACCTCCTCCTGCCCCAGTTATAGGGGCCCTGCAATAACCAGTAAGCACTTTCCTTCACTGCAGAGGATGGCGCTCACTGGTTATAACCTCCTCCTGCCCCAGTTATAGGAGCCCTGCAATAACCAGTAAGTACTTCCTTCCCTGCAGAGGACGGCGCTCACTGGTTATTACCTCCTCCTGCCCCAGTTATCGGGGTCCTGCAATAACCAGTAAGCACTTTCCTTCCCTGCAGAAGACGGGGCTCACTGGTTATAACCTCCTCCTGCCCCAGTTATAGGAGCCCTGCAATAACCAGGAAGCACTTTCCTTCACTGCAGAGGATGGGGCTCACTGGTTATTACCTCCTCCTGCCCCAGTTATAGGGGCCCTGCAATAACCAGTAAGCACTTTCCTTCCCTGCAGAGGACGACGCTCACTGGTTATTACCTCCTCCTGCCCCCAGTTATCGGGGTCCTGCAATAACCAGTAAGCACTTTCCTTCCCTGCAGAGGACGGGGCTCACTGGTTATTACCTCCTCCTGCCCCCAGTTATAACCAGTAAGCACTTTCCTTCACTGCAGAGGACAGGGCACATTGGTTATTACCTCCTCCTGCCCCCAGTTATAGGGGCCCTGCAATAACCAGTAAGCACTTTCCTTACCTGCAGAGGACGGGGCTCACTGGTTTTTACCTCCTCCTGCCCCCAGTTATAGGGGCCCTGCAATAACCAGTAAGCACTTTCCTCAATGTATCAGAGGTGAAATGTATCAAACAAATTAGGAGTTAGCTAAAATGTATTGAGAACTAAACACACCAGTGGCACAAATCTAAGCTAAGTTAGGGCTCAGTGCCCATACTGTGGACCATAAATGGTCGGTCCGCAATATACGGGCACTGGCTGTGTATCACAGACTTGAATGGGTCCGCATCTGCCGGATATAACCAAAGATAGATTCACCTGTCTTTTTACGGTGCAGAGGCACAGATCGGAAGCACTACAAAGCACTTCCGTGGGCTTCTGATCTGTGTCTCCGAACCGCAAAACGATAGAACATGTTGTATCTTTGGCTGTATGCTTCGGATCTTAGACCTATTCAAGTCAATGAGTCTGCATCCTCAAGCTGAGTGCACATGGCTGGTGCATTGTGGACCACAGCACGGGCAATTACACTTGTGTGCATAAGGCCTTACAATGCGTCAGTCTGGAGTTTACATCACAGTGGATTGTCTAGACAGGATGCAACTGTAACAAATCCACAGCTGTGTGAAAAATCAAGGGCTATTTACACAGATCAGATATCGTTATAATTTGCTCCTGCAGAAACATCATCGCCCCTATTTTTTTTTATTAATAAAAAAATAACATTGTCCGACTTTCAGGTAAGTTGTGGCCAGGAACAGAAATGTGACCGAGTCAATAGTATTTATTTATTTTATGCAATTATTTAGCGCTGACATATTCCGCAGCGCTGTACAGACATTAGCATCAAGCTGTCTGCAGTGGGGCTCACAATCGAAGGTACCCATCAGAATGTCTTTGGATTGTGGGAGGAAAACCACGCAAACATGAGAACATAGAAACTCCATGCGGATGTTCTTTGCCAGAATCGAACCCAGGATCCCAGCGCTGCAAGGCACCAGTGCTAACCTCTGAGCCACCACTAATATACAATGGTATAAACTATATACAGTGCCTTGAAAAAGTATTCATATCCTTGAACTTTTCAACAATACAGCCACAAACAAATGTATTTTATTGGGATTTTATGTGACACAAAGTACAAATCTGTGTGAAGAAAACGATCTGGACAGTGCGGTGTGCATTTGTATTCAGCCCCCCTGAGCCAGTACTTTTTAGGACCACCTTTCTTTTGGGGTCAGTCTCTACCAGCTTTGCACATCTAAAGGCTAACATTTTTGACCATTTTTTTTTTGCAGAAGAGCTTGCGCTCAGTCAGACTGGATGGAGAGCGTCTGTGAGCAGCAATTTTCAAGTCTTGGATTCTCAGTGGGATTTAAGCCTGGACTGTGACTGGGCCGTTCTAATACATGAAGATGCTGTGATCTAAACCCTTACATTGTAGCTCTGGCTGGATGTTGAGGGTCATTGTCCTGTTGGAAGGTGAACCTCTGCCCCAGTCTCAAGTCTTTTACAGCCTCTACCAGGTTTTCCCCGTATTTAGCTCCATCCATCTTCCCATCAACTCTGACTAGCTTCTGTCCCTGCTAAAGAAAAGCCTCCCCCCCCCCCAGCATGATGCTGCCATCACCGTGTCTCATAGCGGGGATGGCAAGTTCAGAGTGACGTGCGTCCAAAAAGTTCCACTTTGGTCTTAACTGACCAGGGCACCTTCTTCTATGGTTTTTGTGTCCCGTTCAGTGCTTTTACGAAACTGCAAACAGCGCAAAAGGTGCACCACAATGATATGCAACTGGAAGCTTCTCCTCCCCCACTATACTTGTCTTAGTGCGCATCTTTCATTCAATTATATCACTAACCCGTGCGCATGACCCTAGAGATCAGATCTGTTATACAATTCTGTTGTTGATCTCTACATCTGTTGAAACTTGATTGTATCTTGATTTTTCTTTTTGCTAAAGCATGAATAAGAAAAATAAAGAATTTACAAAAAATAACTGGAAGCTGCACATCATTGTGGTGCACCTTTTGCAGTGATTTATGTATTTTTATATTCACATCCACACATTATGCCATCTTGTTTAGGATGCTTTTGTGGTGCATGTGGTCCGCTGCCGACATCCTCCATTGTATGCATTTTTGCTGGGGATTGCCGTTAGCAACAGATCACATGTGGAGGAATTGCTCCCCCGGTCATAAACACGCCAGAGTGTTTGGTGTTTTCAAGCATTTTCTCCCATTTAGGCCACTTTATTTCAGTTATTTTTCAAACTGCAAACAGGACTTCTTATGGCTCCTTTCAGAAATGGCTTTCTTCTTGCCCCGCTTCCATAAAGGCCATATTTGTGGAGGACAAAACTAATAACTGTCCTGGGGACAGATTCTCACACCTGAGCTGTGGATCTCTGCAGCGCCTCCACAGTGACCATGGGCCTCTTGGCTGCTTCTAATATATATATATAATTTCTGTTTTTTTTTTTTTTATAACCAAACCCTTTTATTTACACAACTTTATCCCTGACCTGTCTGGTGTGTTCCTTAGTTTTCATGCTGCTGTTTGATCACTAATGTTCTCTAACAAACCTCTGAGGCCTTCACAGAACAGCTGGAGTTATACTGAGAAGACATTACACACCGGTGGACTAGAATTTATTTATAAGAGTACAGGGGCGAGAGTACAAATGCACACCACACTTTCCAGATTTTTATTTATTAAAAATGTTGAAAACCACGAATAACTTTCTTTTCACTTCACACATACTTGCTACGTTGTGCTGGTTAATCACATAAAATCCCAATAAAATACATTTGTTTGAGGGTGTAACGTGAAAAAGTTCAAGGAGTTTAAATGTTTTTTGAAGAACTGTATAATCCCTATGTTCTACCAAGTTTTCAGAAAACTGATGGATTGCTGGATTACTTGAGTTATGAACAGGTTTCCAGCATGTAAAAGTACTAATAGTGTTCCAATTCACTGAAAGCAAAGAGAGATAGTGAAAATGGTTGGAAATTGAAGCACAGGTTATTTAGAAAGGTACATTATACTCTATAGTAACTGAACTTCATTTACTGAAAACTGGGAAACCTTTTAGGCCACAGTGAAGACAGCATATTTATACTGGGATCTTTGCAGTGCAGCCCCCCATCTAGTCATCCTTCCAGGACGGTAGTGATTGCCCCAGTCTGATTATCAGAACCAGTCACCTGCTAAAAGAATGACGTAATGAATAAAGGATGAAAATTCACAGAAATGTATTTAAAAGAATCTATAATTATGTTTAACGAATGACAGAAAGTAAAGATACCTGGAAGGGTTACTGATCGTCTCTGGGCTTCTTTCTGACAGATTGCTCAGACCATCCTTGCAACCAAAAGTACTAATAGAAACCTCATGTCCTTCTGTGGACATCAAGCATTTCTCCCATGCAACAATAAACTCCAAGGTTTTACCAAGCAGTCCCAGAGGTCTCCCCAAGAGTGGACTGGCTACTGCTGACAAGGCAGTGGTAGATTTGGGAATTATTGGCTGCGCTCATTCTGCTGGTGGAGTCACTGTGTACATACATTACTTATCCTGTACTGATCCTGAGTTACATCCTGTATTATACTCCAGAGCTGCACTCACTATTCTGCTGGTGGAGTCACTGTGTACATACATTACTTATCCTGTACCGATCCTGAGTTACATCCTGTATTATACTCCAGAGCTGCACTCACTATTCTGCTGGTGCAGTCACTGTGTACATACATTACTTATCCTGTACTTATCCTGTGTTACATCCTGTATTATACTCCAGAGCTGCACTCACTATTCTGCTGGTGCAGTCACTGTGTACATACATTACTTATCCTGAGTTACATCCTGTATTATACTCCAGAGCTGCACTCACTATTCTGCTGGTGCAGTCACTGTGTACATACATTACTTATCCTGTACTGATCCTGAGTTACATCCTGCATTATACTCCAGAGCTGCACTCACTATTCTGCTGGTGCAGCCACTGTGTACATACATTACTTATCCTGTACTGATCCTGAGTTACATCCTGTATTATACTCCAGAGCTGCACTCACTCTTCTGCTGGTGCAGTCACTGTGTACATACATTACTTATCCTGTACTGATCCTGAGTTACATCCTGTATTATACTCCAGAGCTGCACTCACTATTCTGCTAGTGCAGTCACTGTGTACTTACATTACTTATCCTGTACTGATCCTGAGTTACATCCTGTATTATACTCCAGAGCTGCACTCACTATTCTGCTGGTGCAGTCACTGTGTACATACATTACTTATCCTGTACTGATCCTGAGTTACATCCTGTGTTATACTCCAGAGCTGCACTCACTATTCTGCTAGTGCAGTCACTGTGTACATACATTACTTATCTGTACTGATCCTGAGTTACATCCTGTATTATACTCCAGAGCTGCACTCACTATTCTGCTGGTGGAGTCGCTGTGCAGTTCTGGAGCATGATGCACGCTGTAACTCAGCCGTTATGCAGTGTTACACCATTAAGCAGATTTCTGGAGGACTGACACGTGGCTCCCACTGGTGTGGGGACCAGTAACACATCATGAGCAGTAAAGACACGGACAGGCCAAGAACAAACAAACTATTTTATTCCAAATCAGATGTCAAAACATAACAGGAATGAGAACTACGTTTGATGACAGGAAAGGGCTTTTCCCTCCAAAATCTTCCAGACATCTGATTGCTTTCATTACATCTAAACTCCTCAAAACTTGTGGTGAAAACTGTTGTCATGGTAACATATTATAAATGATCGGCTGCTCCTTAATGGTGATAAACCAAACACTTGTAATAAACATTCCCTCAAATATAGAAAACTGATCTCCAGCAGAAAAAGCTAACAAAAGTGCAAAAAACGTAAAGTGCTTAAACATGTCGCTTCGCGCAGTCATCATCACCACGCTGCAAACAGAAAAATCATCCAGTGCAGTAAGGCCAAGTTCAGACACCGATTCATCACATCGCGTCCAGTTGTGTCACTCAGTCTTCTGTTTACAAAGCTCAATCACTGCATAAAAGACAACTCTCTAATAGACTTTGTGTTCCAATTCCTCACTATTTCCAAGATCTCTGCTTGCTGCAGTAAATACACAGTCACTGGTGCGGAGAACTAATTCTGACCTGGTTTTGCGCCAACGCCTGTAATGCTGAATCCACACATTGAGGAATTTTTACATCTTGGATTTGGCTAGAGCAAATGCGCCACATGCCGATTTGCAGCGGATCTCAACCTATGCAATGCAAACGGTGAAATCTGCGGTGCTTCAGCATGCAAATCTTCAAGTAAGGCTACTTTCACACTCGCGTTTTGTGCGGATCAGTCATGGACGGATCCGTTCAGATAATACAACCGTCTGCATCCGTTCAGAACGGATCAGTTTGTATTATCTAACATAGCCAAGACGGATCCGTCTTGAACACCATTGAAAGTCAATGGAGGACGGATCCGAATTCCATTGTGCCACAGAAAACGTATTCGTCCCCATTGACCTACATTGTGTGCCAGGACGGATCAGTTTGGCTCAGTTTTGTCAGACGGACAACAAAACGCTGCAGGCAGCGTTTTGGTGTCCGTCTCCAAAGCAGAATGGACACTGAACTGATGCATTCTGAGCGGATCCTTATCCATTCAGAATGCATTAGAATGCAAACTGATCCGTTTTGGACGCTGGTGAGAGTCCTGAACGGATCCCACAAACGGAAAGCCAAAACGCGAGTGTGAAAGTAGGCTTACACAGGCAGACAAGTCCTTCTGGGGATGTTCAGACACTGCAGATTTCTGTGCGGTAAATCCACAGTGTCGCACTGTACCAGTAAAACTGGATGAGTAAGAAATCTCATTCACACTCTGAGAAAACATTCCATAAAGTAAACTTCTGAAATCTGCAGCAACTTAATTCATGCCGCAGATCTCACCCTTTGCAATGCCGCAGAGCTTACTCTGAATACGCTGCAAAATCTGCAGCAGGATTTTCTCTAATAATACATACAGCATTTTCTGCTGTGGAGTAGTTGCTGATTTTGGTGTGGATTTGCAGAAAATCCCCCCCTATGGTGAAATCCGAAGCAGAAGTCGGCATCTGAGGATTAAAGAAATGTGCAATGCAGGTCAATTTACGTAGCGTGTGGCTAAGATTTCTTAAAATCCCACCCTCTTTGCTGGTACTGTACAACACTGCAGTTTTGCCACACACAAATACACAGAGACAAATTTGCATTGTATCCACTACATGTGAACAGACCCTCACAGTGGGTTCACACATTTGCGTTCAGTGAATCCGTTGTAAAATAGCAGCCAAGTGGATGAGATTTTCAGAAATCATGTACAGAAAACCTGCAGCTTACACCCACTTCTGCTGTGGCCTTTACATCTGCAGCATGTCAATTTATGTTGCAGGTTCTACCTGCGGTTTTTAACTTTTGCAATGCAAAACTTTTGAAAGCAGGGGAAGACCAGCTGTGCTCCTGCCAGCGATGAAGCCGCAAAACCAGCCCGTTCTGGGCATTTTTAGTAAAGGCAATACCTTGAGTTTAATCCAACTGTACAAACCTGAGTCCTGGACTCCAAGGCCGATAGCTGGTATCTGCAGTCGCACACTGTAACAAGCCCCTCAGCTGTGACGGCAGGGTCAGAGAGTTTTCAGCATCAACATATAAACAAGAATCTTTCCACACATTATACAGTAATTATCTTTTCCTTACACAGTGATTCATTACTTTTTCGCCCCATTACATATGACTGGACTGTTCTCTGAAACGCACACAAAAAAAAACCTGCGGACCGTGGCATGTGAACCGGCTTTAGAAATGAAGGTGTTTTTGGAAGTGCAAACAGTTTTTTGTGCTGACTTAGAGCACGGCTTCATTGCTTTAATTTTTGTGTATTTAGAAGATACAGCATCATTTTTTCCAGTTTCTCCACCTGTAAAAAGACAAGAAGTAGGAAAATTCAGCGGACGCATTCACTATCTGCAAAACATTACAAAATATTTCATTAAAAAATGTATTAATCAGAGCACTCTGCCTCCTAGTGTACACATTTGGGTGGTCTGCGGCCGCTGTTTGCAGCAGAATCTACATTGCCAGTAGTTAGGATTATTGTGTCCTCCTTCTGAACTGGAGTCATTTCTTCATGTACTTGGAGGTCACGTTAAGGCCGGGTTCACATCACCATTTTGTTTTTTGTTCTTCTAATCCATCAGAAGAACAGAAAAAAACAAAAAAAAAAACAATTTACATAGAAACCTAGAATGTGTCGGCAGATAAGACCCATTTGGCCCATCTAGTCTGCCCAATATACTGAATACTATGGATAGCCCCGGCCCTATCTTATATGAAGGATGGCCTTATGCCTATCCCATGCATGCATAAACTCCTTCACTGTATTTGCAGCTACCACTTCTGCAGGAAGGCTATTCCATGCATCCACTACTCTCTCAGTAAAGTAATACTTCCTGATTAGGGATCGACCGATATTGATTTTTTAGGGCCGATACCGATAATTTGTGAACTTTCAGGCCGATAGCCGATAATTTATACCGATATTCTGGGAATTTTCATTTTTGAAAAAATAAATAAAAATTCCCACAAATCTGCTGAAAATTAATGTTTATTGTTAATGTGTATTTTTTTTTTTTTGTAAATCTTTCTTTTTCATTTATATTTAATATTTTGGTGTTTTTATTATTTTTTTTGTAACTGTTTTTTTTTTTAAACTAACTTTTAGCCCCCTTAGGGACTAGAACCCTTGTCCTTTTCACCCTGATAGAGATCTATCAGGGTGAATAGGAGCTCACACTGTCCCTGCTGCTGTGTGCTTTGTGCACACAGCAGCATGGAGCTTATCATGGCAGCCAGGGCTTCAATAGCGTCCTGGCTGCCATGGTAACCGATCGGAGCCCCAGCATTACACTGCTGGGGCTCCGATCGGAGGAGCAGGGGAGAGGGGATCCTGTGGAGGGGCGCACTGCGACTGGGGTGGGGGGGCCCTATGCGCCACCACTGCCTAATACTGGGGGGGAGGGGGGGCGCACTGCGCCACCAATGCTTAATGTTGGGGGGGGGGGGGGGGCCCAATGCGCCACCACTGCTAAACACTGGGGGGGAGGGGGGGCGCACTGCGCCACCAATGAAGCTTAATCTCTAATTCATTCATATACAGGAGGCGGGAGCTGCAGGATCACATAGCCGGCTCCCGACCTCTATGAGCAGTAGCTGCGATCCGCGGCACCTGAGGAGTTAACTACCGCAGATCGCAGCTACAGCTCATAGAGGCCGGGAGCCGGCTATGTGATCCTGCAGCTCCCGCCTCCTGTATATGAATGAATGAGAGATTAATCTTCATTGGTGGAGCAGTGGCCATAGCTCCTCCCCTCCTCCTGTCCCCTGTCCTTACATTGGCGGCAGCGGCAGCAGCAGCACAGGGGGAGGAGACACTGCTCCTTCTCCCCTGTGCTGCTAAGGGGAACACGGAGAGCGCTGTCAGCAGCGCGATCTGTGTTCCCCATACGCTATCGGAATATCGGCAAAATAGATGCCGATACCGATAGTGTTCAAAATCCTGAATATCGGCCGATAATATCGGTAAATCCGATAATCGGTCGATCCCTATTCCTGATATTACTTTTAAACCTTTGCCCCTCTAATTTTAAACTATGTCCTCTTGTAGCAGTTTTTCTTCTTGTAAATCTTCTCTCCTCTTTTACCTTGTTGATTCCCTTTATGTATTTAGCAGTTTCTCTCATCTCCCCTCTGTCTCGTCTTTCTTCCAAGCTATACATGTTAAGGTCCTTTAATCTTTCCTGGTAAGTTTTATCCTGCAATCCATGGACCAGTTTAGTAGCTCTTCTCTGAACTCTCTCCAAAGTATCAGTATCCTTCTGGAGATATGGTCTCCAGTACTGCGCACAATACTCCAGATGAGGTCTCACCAGTGCTCTGTAGAGCGGCATGAGCGCCCCCCTCTGTCTACTGGTAATGCCGCTCCCTATACACCCCAGCATTCTGCTAGCATCTCCTGCTGCTCTATGACATGGTCTGCCTACCTTTAAGTCTTCTGAAATAGTAGTAATTACGCCCCAGGTGCATTATCTTGCACTTATCAACATTACATTTTAGTTGCCAGATTTTTGACCATTCCTCTAGGTTTTCCTAAATCCTTATCCATTTGGTGAATCCCTCCAGGAACATCAACCCTGTTACAAATCTTTGTGTCATCAGCAAAAAGACACACCTTACCATTGAGGCCTTCTGCAACTTCGCTGATAAAGATATTAAACTATATGGGTCCCAGAACAGATCCCTGAGGTACCCCACTGGTAACAAGACCGTGGTCTGAATATACTCCATTGACTACAACCCTCTGTCTGTCCCTCAGCCACTGCCTAATCCATTCAACAATATGGGAGTCCAAGCCTAAAGACTGCACTTTATTGATAAGCCTTCTATGTGGGACAGTATCAAAAGCCTTACTAAAGTCTAGATAAGCGATGTCTACTGCACCTCCGACATCTATTATTTTAGTCACCCAATCAAAAAAAAATCAATAAGATTAGTTTGACATGATCTCCCTGAAGTAAACCCATGCTGCTGTTTTTCATCTTCCAATCCATGGGATTTTAGATGTTCCACAATCCTCTCCTTAAGTATGGTTTCCATTAATTCCCCCACTATTGATGTCAGGCTTACTGGCCTATAGTTGCCCGATTCCTCCCTATTACCTTTCTTGTGAATGGGCACAACATTTGCTAATTTCCAATCTTCCGGGACGACTCCTGTTGCCAGTGATTGGTTAAAAAAAAAAAATCTGTTTTAATAGCTTTGGGTGTATCCCATCAGGCCCCTGTGACTTATTTGTATTAATTTATTCTAAGCATCCGTTAAACTAATTTTGCATCCCTCTTAGCCATTTCCATTTGAGATCTGTTATTTTAGACAGAAGTAAAAGTCCTCCACAAATTACCTTTTCTTCAGTCTAAAAAACGGATCTCAGACAGAAATGGATAAAACGGATTCAGAATGTGCATAAAAGATGCTCAAAATAAAGGATCAGTTTTCTTTTTTTCTGATGGATTGGAAGAACATAAAATGAAATGGTGATGTGAACCCGGCCGAAGCCTCCTACAGAGATGAGAAGAAAGTCTCTTTGCTCTGCACCCATCTCATACACAACAGACAAGCCGCAAAGCAGACAGATATCTGACAGCATGTCCTAACACAGCGCTCTGCACCAGGGTGGGAGGATAGGACACCAGATAAGGGTCTAGACAGACCTCAATTAAAACAAACACCGCCCTGATGCTTATTTTACAGTTGGGCATGAATGAACTGCCTCTGTGCTGGGTGACTAGTCAACTACATTGCTTTTCTTCACACTTGAAAAAGCATTTCCCCTACAGCATGCCACAGCACAATTTGCAGCACTCTTGTATAACATGATATGGAGATTTCTGTGTTGCTTATTGTGCCCAATTTTACTGACAGTAACAGAAAGACAAAGTTCATGTCGAACAAACGCTTTATTGGGAGTCTCTGCTCTGGGGTTAGGCCCCTGTAAAACAGAACCACGTTCAGGCGTGGCATTAAAGGAGATTTTTAGTGAAACTCACCTGTAAAATCTTTTTCTCGTCTTTTCCATTGGGGACACAGACCATGGTATAGCCTAGGTCATTACTAGGAGGAGACACTATGCAAATAAAAAAGAGAGAGCTCCTCCTCCACTGGCTATACCCCCATGCTCCACCGGAAGGACGCCAGTGCATGCAAAAGCAGTAGGAGACCAGAACAAAGGAATACCGCCATCGGACCGTTAACCCTGAGGTCCCGAAGAACTCAACCAACCCCTCATGCAACAGGCAAGAATGGGAGGGAGCTGTGTCCCCCAATGGAAAAGACGAGAAAAAGATTTTACAGGTGAGTTTCACAAAAAATCTCCTTTTCTCGCACATTCCATTGGGGGACACAGACCATGGGATGTCCCAGAGCAGTCAATGGGGTAAGAAAAAGATCAGCACCTCCAGAGGGAAACGCCCCGCGGTCAAAAAGGAATCACCGCCTGCAATACCTTGCACCCAAGGGCATCAGCCGATGCCAAAGAGTGCATCTGGTAAAACTTCGTAAAGGTATGTAAGGACAACCAGGTGGCCGCCTTACAAATTTGAGATGCCGAGGTGCGATTACGCCTAGCCCAGGAGGCCCCCACCGCCCTGGTGGAGTGCGCGGTGACCCCAGCTGGGGGAACCCTGCCACGGGAACGATAGGCCGTGGCAATAGCCGACTGAATACTCCGAGCCACCGAGACCTTCGGGAATCACGAAAAGGGCGTCCGTACGGCGGAAAGGGGCAGTAACACAGACAGGTACACCCGCAGAGCACAGACAACATCCAGGGAATGGAGAGCGCGCTCCTTGCGATTCGCCGGGGTTGGACAAAAAGAGGGCAGGACTATATCCTCATTAGGGTGGAAGGCGGAGACCACCATGGGCAAAAAGGACCCGACTGGAAAAAGGAGAGGACCACCGGAACCGAGAAACGAAGGGGAAAAACGACTAGCTTGCTAAAGGCAAGAAAAGCCTTACAGGTACGATAGTATATCCGGGAGGAAACTGGTTTTCTGGCCTTGATCATGGTCTTCACAACGGAGTCCGAGAAGCCCTTCTTTAGGATGGCGGTCTCAAGTTAACAGCCATGCCATTAAACGAAGTGACCGTAAATTCTGGTGGAAGAGCGGTCCTCAAGACAGTAGGTCCTCCCTGAGAGGAAGAGGCCACAGAACGTCTGCCAGGATTCGAGTGACGTCCGAGAACCAGGCGCGGCGAGGCCAATCGGGGGCGATGAGAATGGTCGGAATCCCTTCTGTCGTGATCTCGCGAAGGACCTTTGGCAGTGGTGGAAAGACATAGAAGAGGGGGAAGTCTTGCCATGGAGACACCAGCGCGTCTACCCCGTACGCCTCCGGATCCCGAGCCAGGAACGTGGGAACCTTGTTGTTGAGTCTGGACGCCATCAGGTCCACGTCCGGACGGCCCCAACGGCGACAGACGTCCTCGAATACCTCCGGATGTAAAGACCACTCTCCCGGATCCACTGTGTTGCGACTGAGAAAGTCCGCCTTCCAATTGTCGACCCCTTGGGATGCACACTGCCGACAGTACTGGAACATGAGTCTCCGCCCACTGGAGGATCCTTGCCGCCTCCTGCATCACCGTCCGGCTGCGGGTCCCGCCCTGATGGTTGACGTAAGCGATGGCTGTGGCATTGTCCGACTGGACCCTTACCGGGTGAACTGCTAGGAGAGGAGTCCAATGAGAAAGGGAGAGGGAAAATTGCTCTGAGCTCCAGCACATTGATCGGAAGGCGGGCTTCTGCCACCGACCAAACCCCCTGAACCGTCCGGGCCGGGAGAACGCCACCCCAACCCAGGAGACTGGCGTCGGTGGTGACGACCGTCCAGGAGATCAGAAGGAAAGAAGGAAGGACCTCCCTGAAGTCAGGTTCTGAGGGGACAGCCGCCAATAGAGTTCTACACGAACCCGAGGAGGCAGGCGGACCCGAGAGTCCAGACCGCGCAAAGTCCTGTCCCAAAAGGACAGGATCGCCCGCTTCAGAGGTCGAGTGTGAAACTGGGCAAAGGGGACGGTCTCCAAGGAGGCCACCATAAGCCCCAGAACCTCCATGCACTCCCGGATGGAGAGACGTCGGGAGTGCAGGAGGCGAGACACCGACTGTCCATAACCATTCCTAGGAAGGTCACTCTCAGAGGGGTGAAGAGGGGACTTCTGGAAATTGATCAGCCAGCCGAACTGTTCGAGTCTGAACAGGGATTCGGACTCTGTCCTTGGCCTGGGGAAGGGAGGGAGCCTTTATCAGTATGTTGTCCAGGTAGGGCAACAGAGATATGCCCCTGGTACGGAGAAGCGCCAAGAGCGGCGCTAAGATCTTCGTGAATACCCGAGGGGCTGTCGCCAGCCCAAAGGGAAGGGCGACAAACTGGTAAAGCTGTCCGCCGACAGAGAAGCACAGGAACCTGTGGCGAGATTCTGCGATGGGGAAATGCAGATAGGAGTCTTGGATGTCCACAGACGCGAGGAACTCCCCCGGAAGAAGAGAAGCAATAACCCGCAGGGACCAGTTTAATAGCTTCAGGTCTAGGACCGGACGCACCGATCCCTCCTTCTTCGGCACAACAAATAGGTTAGAGTAGAAACCTGCAGCTTCTGGTCAGGGGACAATCACTCCCCTGACCAGAAGGGAAGAAACCGCTTGTAAAAGGGCCAAAGCTCGGGCCAGATCCCCCGGAACCCGAGAAGGGAAGAAACGATCCGGAGGCCTGGAAGCGAATTCTATTTTGTAACCGGAGGTTACAATTTCCAGGGCCCAGGCGTCCTGGATGTGAGCTCTCCGAACCTGTTGAAAGGAGAGCAGTCTGCCCCCCACTGCAAGAGGTGGGGGCGCCCCTTCAGGTGGAGGACTGCTTGGGGGCCACGGGCGCCAGGAAGGTTGGGGCTTAAAGGCAGGCTTCCAGGTCTGGAAGGGGGCCGCCGCAGACCTGGAAGAGGAGAAGCGACGAAAGGACTGGTTCCTAGAACCGGAGGACCGAGCTCCAAAGGTGCGCTTGGATCTATAATGGGGCAGGTTGGTGCTCTTGCCTCCTGTCGCGTCCGAGATGATCTCGTCCACCTTAGCACCAAAAAGCCTGGAACCCACAAAGGGGAGGTTAGTGAGGGAACGCTTGGAGGAAGCGTCAGCGTCCCAAACCTTAAACCAGACCTGTCTGCGCTGAGTAACCGAAACCCACGCAAAGAGACTGCTAACATCAAAGGAAGCTTTGCAGAGAAACTTCGTTGCCTGACATCTGGAGGACAAAGTTCAAGGTGCCTGCCAGAGTGAAAATGGCTTTGGAAAGAGAATCCAAACGCCTGTCAGAGAGGAACCGTTCAAGACAGGTATGGCTGTATTCTTAGCCAATCTGGCCACCGGTGGGTCGACCTTAGGGGGTGAAGACCACTGCTGCACATTTTCTGCCGGAAATAGATAGAGTATCCATGCGTTTCGTGGCAGAAAAATCGGTGATTAGGGCGGTCCCAGGCCTTAAAGAGGACCTTGTCGAACTCGCCATGGATGGGGAATACAACCGTTTGTGGTTTCCTAGAATGGAAAAGAGGGAATTCCTGGCTACTAGTGGAAGGAGATTCCTCCTGGATATCAAAAGTATCCCGGACCGCCGCTACCAAGTCTGCCACCAGCTGTGTCCTCGTCTGAACTGGATTGTTCCCCTTCCGATCTATGGTCCCTGCGAGGAGTGGAAGTGTCTGAACGGGCCCCCAGACGAGGAGGGGAAGCAGAGTCATCCGAGGAGGGATGCTGCTGCGCACACTGCCTATTAGCAGCCGAGCGGCCTCTGTGGGAACCACTGGGAGGTGGATTAGTGTTAGCCACCAGATCCGTGGACGCCATGCGTTCCATGAAGTCCATGGCGGCCCGAGAGACTTGGGCTAAATCAGCGGCCACCCTAGATATGGCAGAGGCCCACGGGCTCCTACGGGGCGGAGGGAGGACTGGGCTGAGTGAGAGGAGGAGGGGGGAGCAGCCGCGGGTGGAGAGCGCTGAGACGGAAGCGCCGGAGCAAAAGAAATAGGGCTCCGCCCACTAATCGCGTCAAGGATGGTGCGAAACCCACACGCGGGAAGTATATATATAAAAAAATTTATAAATAAATAATCGGCGCCAAAACGGCGTAGCAGGGGTTAAGAAGAGTCGCGGCCGCCTGAAGAGTAGGGGAACCGAGTGGCGCATGTAACAGTACCGCTGCCACTTCTCTGCAGGAGTGCCGCATATAGTTATCCAGTCTTCGCCCTCTGCTCCACACCAGCGGGGTTCACCTCTTCAGTCAGCTGGCACAAGGAGTGGCAGTGATCTGGTAGGAGGGCAGGATAGGTGACCCCAGATCTGGTAGGAGGGCAGGAGCTGCAGGTCGAGCCCGGTTCCACTTAACTTCTTGGGGGGGGGGGGGGGGGGGGGGGGAGGTATCCGGGGATGCCAACTCGACCCCGGCGCTCGCTCCACCGAGAGACCAGGGAAGCAAGATGCGACCCTGTGTTCTCTTGCTGAAAAAAATAAACAGGAGTATAGAGTCTTAACATGTCACCTTCTTATTCGACACTAAGCAAGACTGGGGTCCTCCCGGTGGAGCATGGGGGTATAGCCCGTGGAGGAGCTCTCTCTTTTTTTTTATTTGCATACCTAGGCTATACCATGGTCTGTGTCCCCCAATGGAATGTGCGAGAAATGACCAGGATTCCATACAACAATATTACACTGCAAATTATGTCAATGGGGTTTTCAAAACTTCCTTCACATCTAACGACTTGCATGGATTTCAGGTCACGTGGATTCAGAAGAAATAATCTTGTGAAGGGGCTGCGGAATTGTACCTGATGCAGTAAAAAAGGAGATTTTTTGTGAAACTCACCTGTAAAATCTTTTTCTCTACTTTTCCATTGGGGGACACAGACCATGGGTATAGCTTAGAGGTATTAGTAGGAGGGACACTATGCAAATACAAAAGAGCTCCTCCTCCTCGGGCTATACCCCCCAACTCCACCAGGAGAAGCTCAGGCATTGCAAAGCAGTAGGAGACAAGAAAAAATAACGGAAGCCATCGGACCAAGCCTAAAAGGTCCAACCACAAACAAACTGAAAAACCCCTCCTGCAACAGGCAGAATGGGTGGGAGCTGTGTCCCCCAATGGAAAAGTCGAGAAAAAGATTTTACAGGTGAGTTTCACAAAAAAATCTCCTTTTCTCGTACTTTTTTCCATTGGGGGACACAGACCATGGGACGTCCTAAAGCAGTCCATGGGGTGGGAAAAAACATCAGCACCGCCAGGAGGAACGTCCAACGGTCAAACAGGAACCACAGCCTGTAAAACCCTGCGGCCAAAGACAGCATCAGCCGAAGCCAGGGATGCAGCTGATAAAACTTCGTAAAGGACCGTAAGGACGACCAGGTGGCCGCCTTACACAGCTGAGACGCAGAGGCACGATTGCGCCTTGCCCAGGAAGCCTCCACCACCCTAGTGGCGTGAGCGGCAATCCGAGCCGGGGGAACCCTACCACGAGCGCGATAACAGCCGAGCGGATCCATCGCGCCACAGTGACCTGACCTTGGAGGCCGCCAGACCCCTACGAGGTCCCTCAGGAACCACAAGGAGGAATCAGAACTGCGGACGTAAGCGGTAGCCGTTAGGTACACTTCCAAGGCCCGGACGACAGCCAGGAAGTGTAGAGCGCGTTCCTTGGAGTTTGCCAGAAGGGAAAAAGGAGGGCAGGACAAGATCCTTGCTAAAGGTAGAAAGAAGAGACCACCTTGGGCAAAAAGGAGGGAACCGGACGGAACACAACCGTATCCTGGAGAAAATCCAGAAAGGGGCTCCTGACGGGAAAGAGCGACCAGCTCCGACACCCGTCTGATGGGAGATGTGGCCACAAGGAAGACCACTCTCCAGGTGAGAAAGGTCAGGGAGACCTCTTTCAGAGGTTCGAAGGGGGCCGTCTGCAGAGTGCGCAGGACGAAATTGAGATCTCAAGGAGGCAAAAGGGGAACATACGGGAACCAAATGTGCCACGCTCTGAAGAAAAACCTTCACAGGACCCATTAAAGGCAGCGCCGAAACCTGACCTTTCAGGGAACTCAGCGACAGTCCCATCTCAAGTTTGGACTGAAGAAAAGACAGCACCATCGGGATGGAAAAGCGAAGGGGAGGGAACCCCGAGTTCTCACAAAAAGTCATGAAGGCACACTAGGTACGATAGTAATCTGGGAGGAAGCCGGCTTCCCCTGATCATGATTCTAACCACCGAATCCGAGAATCCCCTCTTCTTCAGGATGGCGGTTTCAACAGCCACGCCGTTAAACGAAGAGACCGAAGATTCCGGAGGAAGAGAGGACCCAGAGACAGTAGAACCTCCCTGTCGGGAAGAAGCCATGGGGCATCCGCCAGCATCCGAGCCACGTCCAAGAACCATGCGCGGTTAGGCCAATCGGGGGTGATGAGGACGGTAGGAATCCCGTCAACCGCAATCTTGCGTAGACCCCTCGACAGAAGAGAAGTGGAAGGAAGACATAGAGGAGGCTGAAGACCTGCCACGGAGACACCAGCGCGTCCACCCCATATGCCTTCGGACCTTGGGCGCCAGCCGGAGACCTGGGAGCTTGTTGCTGAACCTATGACGACATCAGATCCACATCCGGACGGCCCCACCTGCCACGCACGTCATCGCAGACACCCGGATGCAGAGACCCTCGCCTGGATCCACCTTGTTTCGACTTAGAAAGTCCGCAGCCCAGATGCCTATTCCCGGAAGGAATACCGCTGACCACACCGTAACGTGTGACTCCGCCAACAGCAGAATTATTATTATATTTTTTTTTTACTTCCCGCATCACTGTCCGGCTGCGGTCCCACCTTGATGGCTGAAGTAAGTCACTCTCAGCTCAGGGATGTTGATAGGGAAACGATTCCGTTGCCGACCAAACCCCCAGGATCGAGTGGGACCGGAGAACGCCGCCCCAGCCAGAGGCAGGCATCAGTGTTCCAGGAAAAGAACGGGAGTAACGATCTTCCCGCCGTCAGGTTCATAGGGAGCCCACAAAAAAAAAGAGCTTCCTGAACCTGTAGAAAAAAACAGAACGCGTCACCTGCAGATGTAAGCGTACAGATCACGAGAGGTCTCGTCCCAGAGGGAAAGAACTCCTGTCGCGGCGACAGAGTGTGAGAAAAAACTGGGCATATGGTACGGCCTCGGAAGAGGCCACCACAAGACCCAGGACCCGCAGGTACTCCCGAAAGGAGAGACACGGGGAGCGCAGAAGGTGCGACACCGCCATTTGGATCCAGAAGACCTAGTAGTCTGAAAGAAAAAAAATCTCTTGGTCAAGGCATCCAAAAATATCCCCAGAAGGAGAGCTTCAGGGACGGGAGGAGAAGGATCGTGGAAGTCGATCAACCATCCGAGCTGTTTCATTTGAACAGTGATCCGGACGCTGTTACAGGTAAGGCCGCCAAGAAATGTCCTTGGTGCAAAGAAGAGCCATGAAAGCCGCTAGGATCATGGTAAAGACCCTAGAGGCAGACGCTAACCAGAAAGGGAGGGCGACAAAAATACATAGAGTCGGCCACCCATGGCAAGCGCAGGAATCGTTGTGAGATTCTGCGATCGGGCCATGCGGACAGGCGTCCCGGAAGTCTACGGACGCAAGGAATTACCCTGAAGAAGAGAAACAATAACGGAGCGGAGGGATACCAATCTAAACCTCCTTATCCGGAGGAAAAAATTTTGAGCAGCTTCGGATCCAGGGTCGGACGCACCGACCCCTCCTTCCTTGGAACGATGAACAGGTCTGAAAAGAAACCCGTGCCCTGTTCCTCTGGAAAAACCGGGGTAATAATCCCCCTGGTCCAGAAGGGAAGAAACTGCCATCCAGAGATCCGAGGAGCGGAACGGATCCCCCGGAACGCTGAATGTAAACTCTATCTTGTAACTCGACGTTACAATTCTTAGAGCCCAGGCGTCCTGAACATGAGCCCTCCAAACCTGTGGAAGTAGCAGGGAGGCCGACTGCGCCCTTGGACACCATAGCGGCTGGGGCTTGAAGGGGGGGGGGGTTCCTGCGGGAGTCCTGTAGCCCCCCCAGCGACGGGGCAGCGAAAGGACTGGTAATGGAACCGGCTCGAAAGGGACGTTAGGACGTAGGTGTGGAATGTGAGAGTTCTTGCCCCCAGATAGCGGTAGAGAAGAACTCGTCCAGCTGAGCCCTAAAAAAACCTGGAACCCTCAAAGGGGAGGTTAGTAAGGGGACCCTTGGAGAAGCGTCAGCGTCCCACACTATCAACCCGACCTCTCTGTGCAGAATGACCGAGAGGGCTACAATGCAGGTAGCGAGGGAATCAATGTCCATAGAAGCCTCGCAAAGGAATTTGGAAGACTGAGACACCTGGAGAACCAAATCCGGTGTGTCAGTAGACGCATCATGTTCCGCCAGGTTCAGGTGGTGGCGCTGCAACCACACTTGGGGAGAACACTGGCCTAACGTGCCCGCCAGAGATAAATGGCTCTTAAGAGAGAATCTAGGCGCCTGTCCAGAACGTCCTGCAGAGAGGAGCCGGTAAGGACAGGGAAGGCCGTGATCCTAGACACTGGGGGATCCACCCTAGGGGAGAGAAGACCAGCCCTCCCCACTGCTCAGTCGTAAAAGGATGATCCTGTCCCAGGTTCTGGGTATGACCGCGGAAATTCCTCATGGATAGGAAAAAACGCGGCAACCTGTGGCTTCTTGGACGGAAAACAAAAAGGGGGGAACTCTCACGTAGAGGAGAATCCCCTTGGAGATTACAGGTGTCACGGACAGCCGCTACTAAGTCCGCCAAACTTGGGGAGCTTAGGCGGAGGGACCTGCTCCATGACCTCGTCCGAGCCGGACAATCCCCCTTCAGACCTGCGCTCCTTGGGGGGGGGGGGGGGTCGTCTGAACACATCTCTAGACGAGGGGGGAAAACTGAGTCATCCAAGGATGGATGCTACCGCTTACGCTGCCTCTTATTAGTCAGGCGACCTCAGCGGGAACCACTGCGGGGAGACGGAGTGGTAGGGGCAACTGGATTGGCAACTGCCATACGGTCCAAAAAGGACATGGCTGCCTTGGCGACTCAGGCCAAGTCAGCGGCGGCGCAGGACCTGGCAGATGCCCAAGCGGGTACCGCCGGCTCCGCAATAAACATTTTTCCCCTTTTAAAAAAAAAGAAAGCCTGGACTCAGAAAGCCTGGACTGGGGCAACAGCCTTATCACTGAGCTACCAGCTTGCCTTAGGAGCTGGGTTGGGCAGGAAGGAGATCCTGTCCAGGGCCAGGGCAGGAGGCACAAAAACCAGTGGTCTAACAGGACCCCATTGGAACCTGAGAAGGTGACTAGGCTTAGGCATGATAACAACTATGCAAGAATCTACAGTTGTAGTTAGAGAAAAGAAACCTTAAGTGTCTTCTGGGAATCGAACTAGAGATCGTTCACCTCAGAAGCAAGGCATTTATACACACACACATACAAAGCTAGACAGCTGTTCAGAGAGAAGCAGATTGAATAGGGTTGCTGTTCAGCAGGGGAGCGGTCAGTAGCGTGGGAACCTTTGTAGCAGACGGAGGAAGATGGCGGAGCGAAGCGCTAGGCTCCGCCCCCCGGCCGCTAGAAGCGCAAAAAGATCGTGCGCTCCACTCCTTGTGCTTCCTAAAAACATGTCCCTTCGTGCCGAACACAGCGAAGCGGGAGTTAAGAAAGCACACACGCCTGCAGTTGCAGCCCAAAATCCTCGTTCTGTCAAAGGGAGCCGAGAGTCCCAGCAGGGAGATTAGCCAGAATAGTGCCTCCATGCCCTAGAACCCCCGGACAGAGATAACACCCTCAGTTCACCCAGGCGGCCCATAGACATAAGACAGGGGGGGGAGCAGAGAGCGATTGCAGTATACTTATCTGCTCCTGCAGTCTTCTCCCTCCGTTCAGGACCAGCAGGGTTCACCTCTTCAGACGTCTGACTCCAGGAGTGCAGTGCTCTGGATGGAGGGCAGCAGCAGGTGACCCGGGAGCTGGTGGGATGCCGGAGCTGACAGGTCGAGCCCGGATCCACTTATCTTCTTGGGGGGAAATGGAGGCAGCCAGGCAACGTCCCAAAGATGGCGGCGGGCACTCCACGGGAGACCAGGAAGGCGCCATGCCGACCTGTGTCCCCATCTAGAATAAAAATAACAAAAAGGAGTAGAATCGGAGAGCGTCAACCTCCTTCACCAGACACTAAGCAAAGACTGAGCTTCTCCTGGTGGAGTTAGGGGGTATAGCCCGAGGAGGAGGAGCTCTTTTGTATTTGCATAGTGTCCCTCCTACTAATACCTCTAAGCTATACCCATGGTTTGTGTCCCCCAATGGAAAAAAGTACGAGAAAAGGTAACATCCATGACAATACATGCACATTTTGCAGCCGATTTGGTGGATTTTTTCCCCCCAAACATTTGTAAGGCATTCAGCAATTTTACAACCTAATTTAGTAAATGTTTTACATGTGGAATGTGTGCTGTAGTAAAAAACAAATCCCAAATACATTTAAAAACGGGATGTTTCCAAAAATCTGATTAGACAAAAGAAAAGCGCACTGCTTCTAAAAGAGACCACTGCTGCCTCCAGTTTCTACTTGCCACATATTACAGCATAATGCACCGGGTGTTATGTTTGGACCCGGTCTGAACTTAACCCTAATGGGACTTACTCTTTTCAGCAGATCTCGACAGCAGCAGTCATTTCCCTCTGTAAATTAAAGCAAAAGGAATGAGAAAAACTGTGCAAAAAGTAAAAATAAATAAAACAGCATAAGAACAAAGCACACAAGACAATATTTATGTTCAGATGAAGAAGCTGCATCCGTATCATGAAGAGAACAGGCTCTGTAAGTGCAGACTGGCTGCTGTCTTACCTGAACAGCTGTTAGTCATGGATATCACACTTCTTGCTAGTCCATCCATCACCAGCCTCTCACCCACATGAAGGACGCCACTCTCCTGCTGCTTGTCCACAGATACGCGATATACCCCAGCGTCTAGTGACTTGGCTGTGATGAGAACTTCAGCTCCCAGTAATACAGAACACAGGGTGTGTGTAGCTTCTGGTGGCCATGATTTAGTAATTGGGAGCACATCTACAGGGGGATGGGAAAAGAGGATATAGTACTAGCACAAACAATGGCATTAAATATAGAGGATGTAGTACTGACACAGTAAACGGGGTGGACCCAACAGGTCATCCAGAAACGACATGTTAGCACACATTTTATGTATATGGCTTGTAACGCCTCTCCTTATGGAGAATGTTTAGTTCCTTCCAAACTCACAAATTTCTTCAACCTACTTTACGATCTCAATCTAATCGATGCCAGTTTTTACAATGTGTCTCACCTGCAAGAGAGCATTTCGTCAGCTGCACAGGAAACTCCAGAAAACTTTGCTTCATGGGAAGAAGGGATGAAAAGGGTAGGACCTCCATATTGCCATAATCAGCATAAATGATTTTGGCTGAGGAATCGTGTACCTCAAGGACAACAGCTCGGTACCACTGGCCGTCCTCTAAAAATACAAAATAACTACATTGCCATTTGTATGGCGCTGACATATTTCATGGCATTTATAGATTTATTACATCTGCTCCTTTAAGTATACCGTATATATGTGTTTCTTCAGATGCTCCGCTTGATGAACAGACTTAAAGGAGTATTCCCATCACATACAATGGGGGCATATCCCACCTCTGGGACCCGCACCTACAGTGAGTATGGAGTCCGTAAATTAATAGAGGGCGCACTGGGCATGCGCAGCTGCCCTCTGTTAATTTCTATGGAGCCACCGTCTGCCCCACAGAAATTAATGGGAGCAGTGCAGAGCGGTGCACTCAGTTTCACTTGTATGAGAGCAAATCTTGGTGGTGGACGGACCCCGAGAAATCCGGCCACAGCTCTCCCCGCTCCGTTCTTCTCGTTGTAGGTGACCCGCACCTATCAGACAATGGGGGCATATCCTAGCGATATGCCCCCATTGTATGTGATGGGAATACCCCTTTGAGTTGTCTCAAAAGTTTTCTATATAACATCATTGATTTTACTTTTATTAGCCATTAAAAAGGTATCATGCACCTGCAAGTCTCTTATTATGTTTCACTTAAAGGGGTTGTCCGGTATTTTAAAGTGTACTCACTATTAACAGCTGAATAAAAGGTCCCCCTACACAGTATGTTTTTAGGTATTTTCACCATTTCTACATGGCTCTGACGGTCCCCCATGCATTGTTTACATCTGTGTTTATTTTTCCTACCTTCCTGCCGCACTGCGGTTCCCAGCGCAGACTATCATCTCCACCGTGACTCCGCCCCCTCATTAATATTCCGTGCTCTGCCTCCTTTATTCATAATAAAGCACCCTGCCCGGTGACATCACCGGACCAGAGGGGCGTGGCTCAGTCCAGGTACTTTGAATAATTCATGTGGCTGAGTGTGACGTCACCGGGCTCCCTGCGAAGCGGAAGAGGCTTCGCTCAGCAGAAAGGGACCCGGTACGCCACTGAGTCTTGGAAACACAGCACTTCCGGCTGAGAGTTGGAGATTTGAAAACTGAGCATTAGAAATGTCGGGTAAAGGTAGGACAGGCAACATTTAGGGCATTGTTGTACACCTACTGCAATCTTCCCAATACCAGACAACCCCTTTAATGAGAGCGATAAACCGTTTAACCCCTGTAATGCACAGAATTGCACCTGTAGTGCAGTGAACGGATGGATACCTCCTGAAGTCATCGTCCAGTTCAGGGTTCACACAGGGGATGTATATGGCATTTCCCCGTTTCTTATACTACACACTGGCCTCAAATGACAACCAACAAGGAATTTATTAGGTAAAACCGCCCCCCCCCAAAAAATACATTTTACAGACCGGTAAACTTGGCGCAGCAGGCGTCCCCCACCAATGGGCTGTAATTGTGGTTTTCTGTCTCTTTGCTGCAATAATCAACTATTTCCAGCATCACCTGGTGGAGTTTCTTTACATCGACTGACGGGAAAAAGAGAGATGCAATAAATCAGAACAGATCTGAAGACAGATTTCACAGACACGAAGGTAAATTCTCAGTCAGATAATTAAACAAGATCACATAATTGTTTTGCAATGTTTTTCCTTTGCCTCCGGCTAGCAAGTCTTAGGGCTGTTTCACACGAGCGGATGCCGTGCGTGGCATCCGCTCCGTGAAAGAGTGCCAAGAAATCACTGTGATTTCGTAGTAAAGAGATCACAGAGAGGCACGGAGCATTATCAGTCATGTTAATGCTCCGTGCCTCTGCAGTCTGCATCGGGAAACAGCCCTTATGGTACCCATACAAATTAGTCTAAAGTTCAAATCAGATGATTTCAAACAAAATGAGGATATCGTGAGGACAAGTAATCAATATAGAAAAAAGCACAACCCATTTAGAAGGGTTATCCAGGAAAATATATTTATGACTTATTCTCAGGATAGGTCATCAGTATCAGATCTGCAGGGGTGCGACACCTGGGACCCCCGATGATCAACTGTTAGAAGAAGCCTTGAGCGCTGCAGTCTCTTCCTAGGTCAGTGACGTCACCATACTGCGGTCACATGGCCTAGTTGCAGCGGAGCCCTATTCAAGTCAATGGGGCTGAGCTGCAATACCAAGCACGGCCACTATACGATGTATGGCGCTGTCTTTCAAAAGCTGCCCGGAGCCTTCATTGCTCACCAGAGCTTCGGTGAGGGCAGTGGCTCCGTGAAACAGCTGATCAGCGGGGATCCCAAAACATGAACTATCCTGAGGATAAGTCATCATTATCTTTTCCAGGATAACCCCTTTAAGGATCCGCAATACACAGACACCAGCAATGTGCACTCCACATTTTGCGGACCGCACATCACCGGCTCTCTCGTAGAAAATGCCTTTGCTTGTCCAAAATTGCGGACAAGAATAGGACATGTTCATTTTTTTTTGCGGAACGGAAGTGTGGATCCGCGGATGCGGACAGCACATTCCGGCCCCATTGAAAATGAATGGGTCCGCAGCTGTTCCCGAAATTGCAGAATGGATGCGGACGCATTTTGCGGACGTGTGAATGGACCCTAAAGCTACAGGAACTGCTCAGCCCATGTGGCCATTAGTGTTTCTCAATTACGAGAAACACTATGGAAACCACTGTTGGGAAAAGGTAGAATTAAATGGCGGCCATTTAAATGAATATCCATCCGTGGAATTCACAGGAGTAAAGTCTGTGAGAGCGGGCACAGAGGCGAATCTCTCCCCTCAATGACATCTACATGCACTAACAGGGTACAAAGAAAAGGTCCTCGCATTTAGGGTCCATTTACACATCCGCATCCGTTCCGCAATTTAGCAGGATGGGTGCGGACCCATTCATTTTAACGGGGCCGTAAAAGATGCGGACAGCACACAGTGTTCCGTAGATCTGTTCCGCGGCTTCACAAAAACATAGAGCATGTTCTATTCTTGTCCGCAGACACGGACAATAGGCATTTCTATCATAGTGCTGGCCAGGTGCGGTCCACAAAATGTGGAACGCACATGGCATGCGTTTCTATTTTGTGGATCCGCAATTTGCGGACCGCAAAACACTTGCCGACGTGTGAATGGACCCTAACACAAACCCTTTAGCAGGAAGTTGTTTTTCTGACCTGAAAGTGGTAATCCCATCTTGACCTTTAATGGCTGAGATAAGAATAATCAAAGTAAGCGCCAACCAAGGTTAGGCTACTTTCCCACTAGCATTTTTGCAGGATCCGTCATGGTTCAGCAAAAACGCTTCTTTTCTGATAATACAACCGTCTGCATTCGTTATGAACGGGTCCGGTTGTATCATCTGTAACATAGCCAAGATGGATCTGTCATGAACTCCATTGACAGTCAATGGGGGACGAATCGGTTTTCTATTGTGTCAGAGAAAACTGATCCATCACCATTGACTTGCATTGTCATGACGGATCCGTCTTGCTCCGCAATGAATGGGGACAAAACAGAAGCGTTTTTTCCGGTATTGAGACCTTATGATGGATCTCAATACCGTAAAATATTAATGCTAGTGTGAAAGTAGCCTTACGGAAACATCCGAGCCGGTTGCACTTCACTGTTTTTCTTAATTCCTATAGCAGTGAATGGCAGCCACACGACCAGCCTGACACAGCAAGCTACGCTGTTTCCGGAAACGTGGAAGTTGATTGTGTAGCTTCTATTTACTACTATGGAAGTTATGGAAACATCCAGAGCAGCCCCTCATCCATCTTCATTACCGCACCAACCTCCAGTTTTTTGTTATCTCAGGCAGGAAATGCCCTTTAATTTTCCTTTGAAGAATCACATACACATTAAGGCTGGGTTCACACCTGAGCGTTCGCGATGGAGCGCTCTGTATGCGCGATTGTACGGACGTTTGCAATCGCGCATACAGAGACAAGCGAACGCCCATTGTCGCGCGTTCCCGCTGAAGTCTATGTACGGGAACGAGCGACAAGACGCCCCAAAGAAGCTCATGTACTTCTTGGGGCGTCGGGCGTTTTACAGCGCGATCGTACGCGCTGTAAACCGCTCAGGTGAGAACCATTCCCGAAGGGAATCATTGGTTCTTGCCTGTTGAGCGTTTTACAGCGCGTAGGAACGCGCTGTAAAACGCTCAGGTGTGAACCCAGCCTTAGGGATCCCATAGGCAGTAATTGCGGTCGTACTGATCAAGTGGCGCTGCCTCCGTGCACACTATACATGAGCTATCCTGTGGAAAATTTCTGAAAGACAGCCAGACATTGCAAACCTACAAGGAAGGTTTTATCTTTTCTCACCTCTGTTTTCTTTTGGGAAGACGTAGAACAGGTCTGGACTGATCACCTTCATAACACAGGCAGGTACGGCTTCATTTAGAGGCAAATCCACAGATATCCATGTTTGTGCAATGGAGACCCCTGACAAACAGTAAGAAGCTTTAAGGATGCAAATTCCAAACTGCTCCTCAGGCAAACAGATAACCACAATGCTGCTTAATCCACAGCACATGTGTTATTTTTTAAGTCTGGATCAAATCGGGAATTCCACAGTACATTGGACGCTAATAGACCATTTATTAGGGCTCTGCTGTTAAACTCCAAGCATGCAATAAAAAAACAGGATGGAGCTTGAGTTTTGTTTAAACGGAAATGACTGAATGGCAACTGTCTGCTTTTATAACTACTGTATAAGAGCCCACTCCCCAAAACCAAATATCATGGAGAACTCGGGTCTGCAGACTGTGAACAATGAACCACACAGGCATTCAGACGGCAAGCAATATTTTGCAGAACGGAGGCATGCAAGCAATGAGGTGCTCACTTTATTTACACAGTAAAACTCAGTTTTTGTCTGAAGCACTGGATCATAGGAAACTCCAAACCATCAGAAGTGAAATAACGCGATTTTTGTAAAACTTACCAGTAAAATCTCTGTCTCGCTCTTCATTGGGGGACACAGGAACCGTGGTATAGCTATGTCCTCTAGGAGGCGTTGACACTAGATAAAGCTGTTAGCAGTCTACAGGGAGGGAAAACCACAGACCCATGGAGCAAGCGCCCCCTGCAGGCAACTAAGAACTGCCGCCTGCAAGACCTGCGGTCCAAAGGCGGCGCCCGCCGATGCATAAGTATGCACCTGGCAAAAATTAAGTGAATGTGCGTAAGGAGAACAGTAGCCGCCCTGCACAACTGCGCGGCCGAACCTTGAATCCTCCGAGCCCAAGAGCGCCCACCGCTTCTGGTGGAATGAGCCGTGACACCGAAGGGCGGAACCCTCCAGAACCAGGAGATGCTCTGAAAGAGAGCGCCCCAACCCGGACACCCCTCTGATGGATGTGATAGCCACAAGAAAAAAAAAACACCTTCCAGGACAGGAGTCGGAGGGACGTTTCCCGCAAGGGTTCAAGGGTAGAATTCTGGAGCGCTGAAAGGACTAAGGTCCGCTCCCAAGGCGGTAAAGGAGAACGGTATGGAGGAACCGTATGTGTGGGCCCCGGGTGGGTCAGAGGGCGCGGGAAGGATACACAGTGCCGAACCTTACCCAGCAAAGAACTAATATCCAAGCAAAAACCCAGGACCGCAGGATCCACCCCTGCTAAAGGGAAGCGCTCCATGGAAACGGTAAGTGGTCCACCAATGTCCCCCGAGCCGACAAGGCTTGTGGGGAGACTGAGAAGCTGGCTGATAAACTACAGAGAAAAGAACGCCTGAATGAGGCATGTCCAACCGCAAGCCAAGGAATCAACACATTGGATAGGTAAAAGTAGAGACGATATGAGAATCACCGGCGGTGGAGTTCAGTCAGCGACCGTGTATTGACGATGTAGCAACACTGCTCGATGGAATTTTCGAGCAAACCAAGATTAGAGAGAAAAAACTCCTGCCTCAAGGAGGAAGAATAGAAGGGGTGTTCTGTTCCAGGAACGAAACTCCATCAACAGTCGTGACAGCACCCCCGCTCAGCCTGGCATGGCGAGTCTCGTAGTCTAGCCACAGAATGTGCAGTGAAAAGGCATGACTACATCAGACTGACGTGGCAGTCACTAGTCAAGTCTCAAGAGAGGTAGTTGTAGATACGGGTAGTACACCCAGGACCAACGGGTAGGATTCACCTGTAGAAGGAGAATATGGAAAACGTCACAGCACAACAGTCGGTCCGGAGCAAGACTGGAAGAAAAACCCACAGAACCAATACCCTGCATCAACGTAGATGAGGCGAAGTAGTAACATAGGAGCTACCAAGGTTTGCGGAGTGGCCGTAAACCCTGAGCAAGAGAAGGAAAAAACGGAAGGAAAAAGGGGGAAGGGCGAAGCCCATTCCCCATCTGAGACTGGCAGTACACAGAAGTAGCCACCGGATGATAGCGGCGGTGCCATACTCCGCCTAAGGAGGAGGCCATGCAGCGTACGCCCCCGAATTCGGCGATAGAAGAATCAGTCACCTGACGAAGGCGCCGTGCAGGAGGAGCCAGAGTATGTAATGGCTACTCCAGGACCCCCATACCGTAGGAGCTGCAGCGTGCGTGCCAGCACAAACTGAGGGGCAGAGTAGAGGAATCCGGTAGAAGCCACAGTATCATACCTTAACGCTCCACCTGGGAAGGGCGTTGAACAGGAACAACCGCCAAGCCAGCGTCAGGGTAGAACCCCTACCTGAGGGAATGCCCCACTGCAGCGACTGCGAACGCTAGTACCAGCGTAAAATCCGCACCAGCGGAGAACAGGCTGCAAAGTTAAACCAGAGGAATGGAATAAAGAATATAGTCAGTGTAAGGCCTCGTTCACACTTCAGTGTTTGGTCAGTGATTTCCATCAGTGATTTGTGAGCCAAAACCAGAAGTGGAGCCTCCATATACATTAGGTAGAAGGGAAAGATCTGCTCCTGTTGTATGTTTAGAGCTGCACCTGGTTTTGGCTCACAAATCACTGATGGAAATCACTGACCAAACACTGAAGTGTGAACTAGGCCTTACACTTGACTCGCTGGAACGTACTCATCATATATGTGCAATGGTGTACGCACTACTACTGATGCGGACAATATGACCGACTGGGACAATGGAAGCCCATGGAGATGGGAGTCTCTAGGACACAAGTGATGCTAGTAAACCCCCTGAGAAGACAGAGGAGTTATAATCATGCCCAACACCAGCTGCAAAGGAACACAATGAGGAATAGTCACCGTAACCACTGGCAGCACTCATATAGCACTAGAGTAAGAGTACCGAGCACCGTTGAGTACCGACTCTTGCCACGCCCCCTTATGAAATAAGCGAAGGCATCTAGAGCCGTGGCGCAGTTGAATTGCAGAATCTGAAGATATTCAGTTATTCCCCCGCTAGTGGATCACTTGCAAAAGGGGGTAAGGCAGGCAGGCAGGAAGCACAGTGACGCACAACACTCCGCCTATGGAAGGATAGTGCGACAGTCGGACCATATCCAATGGTGGTGTAATTACCCTACCTATGGAAGGTGGAATGCGTACGGAGTACTTAAGCCAGTGGTAGGGAAAATACCCCACCTAAGAAGGGGGTTAATACCCACGGCGAGAACTAGTGCATATGGCAGTCCTGTACCCTGTGGGAGAGCAATTAGCACAAGAGTAAGGGGGTAATGCACACAGCACACCTTGTAACCAGTGAGAATGTAATCGCTCCACCTATGGAAGGAGCTAATGAATACGGCAGGTACTGAACCCAGCGGAGGTGCAATTCCGCCACCTACAGAAGGAATAATGCACTGAAAACAGTGTTATTGTACTTAGTCCACCTATGGCAGGGGACAATGTATAAGGTCAGAACTGTATCCTGAAGTAGTGCAATTACTCCGCCTAAGGAAGGGGGTAATGCCTACGACAAGTGCTACTGGCCACCGTAGACGCAATCTTAGGAGATTGTTCCGGATTCACGCCAGGGTCTGAATCAGTGATTCCCCCCGCCCCCCCCTCCCTCGGACAGACCCACTCCTGTGAGAGAGGGTGCGCCTGAGCGTGACCTGGGGAGGAAGTGTGGAGATATTCGAGGAGAAGATGACCTGCTCGCTAGTGCGCAGGTCTACGCCTCAGAAACCCGCCCCTAGCAGTTGCAGACTGCGTAGGTAGGGGCTTATCAACAAAACTACCCAGGGGGTGGATTGGGAACAGAGGCCCTGTATAAAATTGAGCCTGCGGAGAATTATAAACCAAACGACCCTAGAGGGTGGATTGGGAAGTTCCAGTTGTCCCCAGGTGGGGAATTATCAACCAAACGGCCCGGAGGGTGGATCAGGAATACTTCAGCTGTCCTCCACGGGAGTTGTGAAGGTGGAGAGCTACCAACCAAACGACCCCGGAGGGTGGATTTGGAATTGCAGAGGTTCTCCGCTGTATTGAGCAGGGGGAGAATTATCAACCAAACGGCCCCGGAGGACGGATTGGGAATCCTGCAGAGGTCCTTCACTGGATTGCGCAGGTGGAGAGCCTCTCCGCTCCCACCCCAGCTTTTGCGCTGGTTCCTGCCCCCGGTTCGCAGCGGGGTGGTCGGGTCCGCATGTTGTGCCCACTGGAGCTGTAGGTCGGCCGGGTGGCAGAGGTAGCAGAGCAGTGAATGCGCCCGCAACTAACTGGGGAGGGGAGTCCACGCCGGGATCGGACAGTGATTCTCCCTTCTCCTTCTCAGCCCCTCTCATACTAACGCGAGACGAGAAGGGGAAAAAAAACGCGTCCGGAACACAGAAGCGGTGCACGGCCGATCGCGCGACAGTGGATGACGGTGGTAGGTGTCTCTGCTGTCTGACCAAGCACGCTCGGTCTCCTGCTTACAGTGCCAATAACCCCCAATATGCGCCCAGTGATTAACGAGGAAAGGCCAGAGAGCGCCAGCATGATTAACTCCCAGAGGAAGTGAACAGAAGCGAGTGTCTCACCACTCAGACACTGGCGGTAGGGATCGACCAATATTGATTTTTTAGGGCTGTTACCAATAATTTGTGAACTTTCAGGCGGATAGCCGATAATTTATACCGATATTCTGGGATTTTTCATTTTTGAAAAAAAAAATAAAAAATTCCTACACAAATCTGCTGAAAATTAATATGTTTATTGTTAACGTGTAGTTTTTTTTTGTAAATCTTTCTTTTTCATTTATACTTAATATTTTGGGGTGTGTGTGTTTTTTTTTTTTTTAACTAACTTTTAACCCCCTTAGGGACTAGAACCCTTGTCCTATTCACCCTGATAGATCTCTACCAGGGCTTCAGTAGCGTCGTGGCTGCCATGGTAACCGATCGTAACCCCAGGATTACACTGCTGGGGCTCCAATCGGAGGAGCAGGGGAGAGGGGATCCTGTGGCCACTGCCACCAATGATTAATACTGGGGTGGGGGACGCACTGCGCCACCAATGATTAATACTGGGGGGCGCACTGCGCCACCAATGATTAATACTGGGGGGCGCACTGCGCCACCAATGATTAATACTGGGGGGCGCACTGCGCCACCAATGATTAATACTGGGGGGCGCACTGCGCCACCAATGATTAATACTGGGGGGCGCACTGCGCCACCAATGATTAATACTGGGGGGCGTACTGCGCCACCAATGATTAATACTGGGGGGCTTGGGGGCGCACTGCAACACCAATCAAGAGAAATCTCTCATTAATTCATATACAGGGAGGCGGGAGCTGGCTGCAGAATCACATAGCCGGCTCCCGACCTCTATGAGCGGTAGCTGCGATCCACGGCACCCAAGGGGTTAACTACCGAGGATCGCAGCTATTGCTCACAGAGGTCGGGAGCCGCTATGTGATCCTGCAGCTCCCGCCTCCTGTATATGAATTAATGAGAGAGTTATCTTCATTGGTGGCGCAGTGTTCACAGCCCCTCCCCTGCTCTTGTCCTTCCCCTCATTGGCGGCAGCAGCAGCACAGGGGGAGGAGACACTGCTCCTTCTCCCCTGTGCTGCTGAGGGAACACGGAGAGCGCTGTCAGCAGCGCTATCTGTGTTCCCAATACGTTATCGGAATATCAGCAAAATACATGCCCAACGAAAATCCTGAATATCGGCCGATAATATCGGTAAAACCGATAATCGGTCGATCCCTAACTGGCGGCACCCCAGCGTTCCCTGGATAGGGTCATAGACTGTCCCTGATAACCAAGAATGGAAGGGGATGGTCAGAGGAGGCAGGGGGAGGTTAAACATACTTACCTAGTCCCGTGTACTCACCTCATTTTCTGTCTTGCTGCCATCTTCACCCCTCCTCTGGTCCAGCAGGATCACCCCTTCAGCTACTGGGACCGTAGTGGCAGGACGCTGGAAAAGGAGGGCTTGGAAGGGTGACCCTTTGGCTGGCGGGATGCAGGGGAGCGAGGCTGCCCTGGTCCACCTTGTCTTCTGTGGGGGAGGCAGCAGTGCGGGTGACCGGCACTGGCGCAACTCGACCCCGGGAGAACAGGGAGGCGAGGCGTCCACTGTTTTCCCATCTGAAAAAGAAGGGAAAAAAAAAACTAAAATAAAAAATCTTCAGGTGATTGCAGAGCAGGGAGGTCTTGCCTCCTATTAACACTAGAAAAAACTGAAGCTCTCTCTGCAGGCTGGAGGGGGTATAGCTGCCAGGGGAGGAGCTTACAGCTTTATCTAGTGTCAGCGCCTCCTAGAGGACATAGCTATACCCACGGTCTCTGTGTCCCCCAATGAGTATGGGCGAGAAATATTAACTGCGCCATTGTCTTCTTGCTTGCCTACAATGATGTTCCCACAATTGCTGATTTAACCCCACCGAAAGCAATGCTGCTTCTATATCCCTAATGATGCCATCAATATGTCCTTCCTAATAAGTGACACTGCAGCTGGTGATATTGATACCACTGACTTGTTAGAAGCAAGCCTGACACCAATGAAGTGACTGCAAAGAGCCTAGTGCTGATGACCTCTCCCTGACCAACTGACATTGCTATGGACCAGCAGTCATTTTGGGCTAATCCTGCACTGGGGAATTATTTCACCTGTGCCAGATTAGGGTAAATTACAGTTAACTGGATTATTGAGCAGCTTAAATCATATCTAATGTGTGCACCTACTATGCTGAACTCCCTTTGGCATCTTATAGGGGTTAGTATCTACAAGTGCCAAGGTCTGATTTAGAACTACAGTTTTCATGGCCTCATTTGAGCAACTGGGATCAACATTTGCTTACCTGGCAGATCCCAACTAGCTGCAGAAGGCCCATTCACAGATTTACCATCAAGTTTCTCCACCTCCCCATGCAAGGATTCATTTGATGGAACAGAATTAGCTACATTTTCTCCTGAAGAAGTCGGTTGGATGAGAGTTGTCAGAGATGAGTTGCTGGACTGGATGTTGCTTGAAGATGATGGAGTAAAATTAAGGAAATTTGGTGTACAATGTTCCACTGGAAAAGCCGCCTGGAGCATATGGTGGGGAGGCACAGGAGGAGGGGAGACACAGGAAGGAGATTCTTTGGGCGTCGCAGATAAACTTGCATGAGGTTTGCTGGGCATCAATGAAGTAGAATTAGGGAACTCCCTAGAAGCAGCCGGGATGGATTTAGTTTGGTGCATTTCGTTCTTAGATGATGGAGACGAGTTACTTGGATGAATTTCCCTGCCCACCGATGCTGAAGCACTGGAGGAACTAAGCTCATTTAAACCCCCCCTATGGGATGAAGGGATAGGGTTTCTAATGAGTGCTTCGTTTTGAATTGGTGAGGTGGATTTACGGTTCTGAGATTGTTTAGGGCTCGATGTTGATGAGTTATTAGAATGAGTTGCTCCGTGTGAGGATGAAGTAGGGTCCATGGCAGCGAAAGGGATGGATTTGGGATAATACACATCCTTCGGAGCACTAATGGAGCGATCTCTCCCATCTGGTTGATCAGAGATAAAGTCTCTACGCAAATTAGGGGAAGAAGGCTCCTTAGATGTCTTAGGTAAGGCAGAGAGTGCATCTCTCAGAATTAATGGAATTGACCGTAAGGGGCGCAACTGTCCGGAAGGAAAACTGCTGCAGTCTACAGGACTTGGTGACTCCATGCGTGTTAGGGCTCCTTCGTTAGAGTTCCAGACAGGAAGTATCTTACTGGTTAGTGATGGATCTTTTGGAGACCTGAGGGCCTTGTTATTATTTACGTCGATCTTCTCCTTTACGGATTTGTCATCTCGGATGGCAGCTTTTATGGCAATTAGTTCATTGGCAATAACTGCACGGCTTTCTTTGGCCACTAGCTCAACAGAATAGCCATCTTTTGTGCGGTCAAGAGCTTTAGCCAGCAGCTTTACTCCTACGACAGATTTCTGGAATGCTTTGGCAGACTCTTCACTCCAGTTTTCTCCAGCTGGCTTTACTCCTGCAAATACACAATTGTTAGAAATGTACACAAGTGCAAGACTGTACCCATGAAACGTAAGGAGTCTGACATCATCTTTAGAAGCCACCCATGTTAAATTTAAGGTGGATTTAGGCTAGGTCTACATGACGACATTTGTTGCGCGATATTTTGTAGCACCAATGTTGCGCGACAATTTTTATAATGGTAGTCTATGGTGTCGCACTGCAACATGTGACATGTGACATGCTGCGACAGCGACAGTCGCAAAAAATCCATTCGAGATGGATTTTTCTGCGACCGTCGCTTCGCAGTCGCATGTTGCACTGCGACACCATAGACTACCATTATAAAAATTGTCGCGCGACATTGGTGCAACAAAATATCACGCAACAAATGTTGCAGTGTAGTTCTGCCCTATCTGTCGCGCGACAAATGTCGTCGTGTAGACCTAACACATCCAGATAATTGGGCAGATTAGCGGGAATGATCGTTTCTGTGAATGCTCATTCACGTCAATCTGCCCATCTAAAGGTGCAGCCGATCACCTGATGAACGAGCGATCCTGTCGTTTGTGCAGGCACATCAATTATCGTTTTAATGCAGCTGTATGAGGAGAAGTGATCCCAATAGCCATTCCTCGTCCTCATACTGTGGAGGTGATCGCTGCCTGTAAATACAGCGTTGACCCCCCACCCCCACCCCACTGAATGAACAGCCGGCCGTTGAGAAGAAAAATTCCTTCCCAACATTCTGTATGTCTAAATCCACCTTTACTTCTGCAATCCATAGGGCGACTTATGTTACTGTAACCCAAGATTGTGTCAGAACGCCTTCAGACCAGCCTCTGGTGTGTGTCAGGTTGACGATTTAAAATTGCCACCTGTATGTGACGTTAGTGATCCTAACAAAGATTCCTTCAGGTAGTTTACTAAAAGGTTGCTTTGAATCACTTACAGCAAACACGTGTCCCTCCAATCCCATTGGCATTGTGGATTTGACATCAGGGGTGGAAAGAAAGCGAGCTGGGTGCTATAGCTGCCAAAGCGGGTACAGTAAATGATGCCCCAAGAGAGCCATACATAGACTGCACCTATTTTACCTGTGCATGAGATACGCCAGATAACCTGCCCACCAAGCACTAGCGTCTCTTCATTCTCTAGGTCACATTAAGTGGGTTCATGGAATCGGGTATGTTTGCTTTTATCACAGCGTCACCACACAGCCCTGGCTAATCCACAATAAGATGTCCTTACTGCTCTCCGTGGCGGACACTGCCATTATTCTATATTCCCTGTGGACTATATGGGCATATGTGTACACGTCCCTTCTGCAGTAAGGAACCTCTGACAGCTCTGTATACTGCAGTACTCACCAGACAAACGACAGCAAATGGCTTGAAATGGGAGTTCTAGAAAGCTGGAGGGTATTTTGCACAATTTATCCACAGACACTTCTTCTTCGTTTCCATAATCCAAAAACTGGACCTTCGCAGAGCCTCCTGGACCAACGTCTTTCACCTGGGCTCTATACCAGTTCCCGTCCCCTATAACAGAGGATGTATAAGTACATTAGCATAGAAAACATATTTTAAAGGAAACCTGTCACCAGGATTTTGTGTATAGAGCTGAGGACATGGGTTGCTAGATCACTGCTAGCACATCTGCAATATCCAGTCCCTATAGCTCTGTGTGCTTTTATTGTGTAAAAAAAAAAACAACTATTTGTTACATATGCAAATTAACCTGAGATGAGTCCTGTCCCTGACTCATCTCAGGGACAGGACTCATCTAAGGTTAATTTGCATATGTATCAAATCTTTTTTTTTTTTACACAATAAAAGCACACAGAGCTATAGGGACTGGATATTGCGGATGTGCTAGCTGTGATCTAGCAGCCTATGTCCTCAGCTCTATACACAAAATCCCGGTGACCGGTTCCCTTTAAATCTGAGCTAACATTTTTCTCCTGGCCTATTATCTAGACTTGATAGGAAACCATGGGGGCATAGTGATAGCAGCCGCCAGAGGACAGAAGTTTGGTTTGCACTGTAGGTCAGGACACAACCTCTCTGAGCGAGCACGTCTTCAGAATCTTTAGTTTTTTTCACTATAGACCCAATCAGTGTCTGCTTCAAATGCAAGCTGGGAAACGTTACATAGTGGGTGTTAGGTACAGAAACAGGCATTTTCGTCATTTTCTCTACTAGCACATTTTCTTTTACTTTTATTGAATGGCTTTTCCCTTCTTGAGGTTTCCCTAGTAATGCTAGGTCCATCTTAAAGGGGTTGTTCCACAAAACATTCTGCAGTTTTCAAACCAGCACCTGGATCTGAATATCTTTGCATGTAATTAAAAAATTTGTAAAGCCACTGAGTTATGCTGTTTGTTTTTTCTTTTGTCTATCTCACTGACTATGACCGTGCATGCTCAGTTTCATCTGCCTGCTGAGTGGCAATAAGGAGAGCTGCAGCATAAAGGACACGTCCCCCTGAGCTGCAGCATAAAGCACACATCCCCCTAAGCTGCAGCATAAAGCACACATCCCCCCGAGCTGCAGCATAAAGCACACATCCCCCCGAGCTGCAGCATAAAGGATACATCCCCCCGAGCTGCAGCATAAAGGATACATCCCCCCGAGCTGCAGCATAAAGGACACTCTTCCCCCCGAGCTGCAGCATAAAGGACACTCTTCCCCCCGAGCTGCAGCATAAAGGACACTCTTCCCCCCGAGCTGCAGCATAAAGGACACTCTTCCCCCCGAGCTGCAGCATAAAGGACACGACCCCCCGAGCTGCAGCATAAAGGACACGACCCCCCGAGCTGCAGCATAAAGGACACGACCCCCTGAGCTGCAGCATAAAGGACACGACCCCCTGAGCTGCAGCATAAAGGACACGACCCCCTGAGCTGCAGCATAAAGGACACGACCCCCTGAGCTGCAGCATAAAGGACACGACCCCCTGAGCTGCAGCATAAAGGACACGACCCCCTGAGCTGCAGCATAAAGGACACGACCCCCTGAGCTGCAGCATAAAGGACACGACCCCCTGAGCTGCAGCATAAAGGACACGACCCCCTGAGCTGCAGCATAAAGGACACGACCCCCTGAGCTGCAGCATAAAGGACACGACCCCCTGAGCTGCAGCGACACTCTCCCTCAGATACCAGCTTGATATAAATTTAGCAGAACAATTTGAGCAATGAATATGGAGATCTCTGGACCCACGTGATGTACAGCACTGGTTCTAGCTTTGTTAGAAAGAGAGTCATGTCTGATTTTAATTTTTTCACTAATCATGGGAAACCCCTTTAAAGAGGACCTTTCATGTGTCCAGACATTATAAACTAAGAATCAGGATACGTAGTGCACCCGCTGTGGCCCTTGTTGTATTCTCCCGCCTGGTATGCCAATTTTAGCTTTGGAGCGATGAGGAGGAGACCAAGTCTTTCTCCCTGGGCGTTCCTTCTCCCTGGCTGTAGCGCTGTCCAATCGCAGCGTAAAGCGTCACAGCCAGGGAGAAAAAAACCTCACCTTCTCCCTGGCTGTGACACTCTCCGCTGCGATTGGACAGCGCTACAGCCAGGGAGAAGGAACGCCCAGGGAGAAAGCCTCGTTCTCCTCCTCATTGCTCCGAAGCTAAAATTAGCATACCAGGCGGGAGAATACAACAAGGGCCACAGCGGGCGGACGGAGCGGAGCCCAGAAAAAATTGTAAGTGCAGTTAGAGCCCTACGTATCCTGATACTTAGTTTATAATGTCTGGACCCATAAAAGATCCTCTTTAAGAACACATGTATCTCTTTCAAGTTTAACAATTTTCTGATTTATTTCTTGTCATAATGTTCCAGGGACAGCCCGAGTCTGCTGGGCTCCAGTTCACTCCTCCGACAGCTATGTTTGCTGAAAGTTTTGCTTTCCTTGTCCTCTCCTATGAGGCAGCTCAGCGCTTACATAGCACTAGCCCTTGCATATGGCCAGATTGCTGAAACGCCCAAAGGCAAGTAGTTGTTCACTTACAATGGACACCTCTTATAATAAAGTTACCAAATCCCATCTCTTACCTGCATAATACGCTCCACAGATCTCTTCCCTCGCTGGGTAATATCCCTCGGATTTATGCTGCATACAATAATGTCCAATGGTTATGTTCAGCTTATTGAGAAGCTGTAAAGCTAGAAAAAAAACATTCCACCAGTTAAAGGAAGGTAAGGAGGGGCAACCGACCACTTACATTAATGTAAGAACTGCACCTGTCTGGTTGTTAATGTGACAGAAGAATTCTCCAGGGTGTTGCAGCATGCACACTACTACTTCCGTCTCTTGTCCCATAGGAAGCGCCGTCCGCCTGAACTGCACAAGATAGTCCTCGAGCTGACTGGCTTCTTCAGCCGCAGGAGACTCACAATTCGGTGTGCTGGGCGCTGCCAGGCCGGCCTCAAGGAGGTGTTTGGAAATGGAGATATTCGGTGTGACAGATTTATCAATCAGCTCTAAAGTTAAGACTCTGTCACAAATGGCCACGACACAGGCGGTCAATTGCTTATTCATAACCAGAGTCTTAAATGCATCTGTAGCTTCTGAGGTCCAGCTGCCCGACTGAGGTTTCACGCCTGCAGAGGAACATGAATAGGGTTAATTCCACCCCTCAATATTAAGTTATCACAAGCCTAGGGCAGGGAAACTTACCTGCCAGACAACACTCCAGAGCTTGGAAAGGTAAGGATAAGAGACTGGGCTCAATACCACGAACTCTTGATATCGGCAAAGTCTCTGTATTTCCAAAATCTAAGTATCTGACGAGCACAGAGTCCTCTGCCAGGTGTCTCAGCACGCTGGATCTGTACCAATTATTGTCCTCTGCAAAAATAAAGACATTTAACAACGTCAACTGATATAATTAACTGCTCAACATCAGGAAACCAGAGAAACTGGAGGAAGCAATTTAACCCATTCAAGGCCTTGTGATTTTCCATTTTTGTTTTTTACTCCCCACCATCCTGGAGCCCTAATTTTTTATTTTTCTGTTCACATATGGGGGCTTGTTTTGAGCTGGACAAGTTGTACATTCTAATGGCAACAATTTATAGGATATGCGGTGTAGTGGGAAGCTGAAAAAACTATTCCAAATGGAATGGAATTAGAAAAAACGCAATTCCACCATAGTTTTATGGGTTTGTTTTTACACCATTCTCTATGAGATAATACTGACCCGTTCCCTTCCTTCTCCGGGTCAGTACGATTACGGTGATTAGAGATGAGCGAATTTCAGGTTATGAAATTTGTTTGCGATTCGTTTACAAGTAAAAGGTGAATTGCCTTATGGATGCCATTACCACGGACCATGACGCAATTCTATGACGAAATGCATAACGGAACACCTTTAGAGGACTCCCCTGCATAATGGAAACGGGACGGATCCGTTTGCAGGCCATAGACTTATATTATGACGGAATGAGAATAACGGTCTCTAAAGGCATTCCGTCATTGAATTGCGTTATGGTCAGTGGTAACGGAATCCATAACGCAATTCACCTTTTACCAGTAAACGAAGAGAGAACGAATTTCAAAATATGAAATTCGCTCATCTCTAACAGTGGTACCACATTTATATAGGTGTACATAGTTTTTACTGTTTACTGCTACTATTTGTACACACTGTATGACAATGATTTTTTATTCAAACTTCTTGGGGAGTTGGAGACGAAAAAACTGCAAATCAGCCATTTTGATTTTTTGTTTCCCCCTTTATGGCATCCACCATATGGTATATATTTTTAACAGTACGGTCATTTAGGGATGCAGTGATGGCAATGATCTTTTTTAACTTTTTTTCCCCACTTTCTCCTCTATGACACTTGAACATGCGATCATTAGATAATTTCTCCTATAGACTGCAATAAATTATGCTCCTATGGAGCCTGCCACAGACAGGGCTCCATAAGAACATAGCTGTGGCAGGCTTCGGAGCATTCTGAAGGCCAGAAGCTGCCATAGCAACCAAAAGACACCCTTGTTCCTGGCGCAGGGGAACTATTTCAGCCCCCGGAGAACTGCGCTCCCAGGGAAAGACCACTCATTAGGCTGTGGTCTCAACTAACCACAGCATCTGAAAAATACATAATAGGCATCAAAGCCAATCATAGACATTGAGTCCAGGTGTCTGCTGTGTAAAGCAGCAGAAACGCAGCAGCTACGGTGCCTGCTTAGCTTCTGAGCGGGCACCATTTTTAAAGACCCGAATAAATGTACAGCGGAATTCAGGAAGGAGTTAGTTTTTTTTTTTTAACTCACCTTAATTACACAAAACTCGTGGAGAGGGCATAACTTAACAACTGGAATACTCCTTAAACCTCCTGAAGTTGAGTGGATTGGCTGCTCAGGAATCTGGCCACACAACACTCTTCTTCTAACAATCCTGTTTCCGCTGACGTCATGTTCTTTACCAGGTTTCTCAGTGGGCTATGGACGTCTCATGCGCTGTGGATGGAGCCAGAGCCATTCCTCTCTCTGGCACATGCACAGATAAGGTGGATCCAGGAGTTGGTGCACGCTCCAGGAGTTCTGGCCCTGTCCACAGTGGAAGTGAAGCTCTTCCATAGCCCAGGCTGGAATCCTGGTAAAACATATTAAGTTAGTGCAAACCGGATTTTTAGATGAGGAGCGACTGGGTTACCGATCCATGCATCGTGGGGATAGTAAGGATATTACAAACGTTCTTCTACAGTCGAGTTTGCATGACCCAATGGGACCAACAAAACCCCTTTAAAAGGAAAACAAACACTCTCTAGGGTTTGCAGCACAGTCATAACTAAGCAAAATGGAAGTCAACCACAATTAAAGCTACTTTCACATCTGCGTTTTTGCTGGATCCGTGAAAAAAGCTTCTGTCATGATAATACAACCGTCTGCATCAGTTATGAACGGATCCGGTTGTAATATCTCTAAAATAGCCATGACAGATCCATCTCTAAAACTATTTTAAGTCAATGGGGGACGGATCGGTTTTCCTTTGTGTCAGAGAAAACGTATCCGACTTACATTGTGAGTCATGGCGGATCCGTCTTGCTCCGCATCCCAGGACGCATTTAAAAACTCTGCTTGCAGCGCTTGTGTGCATCATGGTAACGCAATGAGACTGAATGGGGACAAAACTGAAGAGTTTTCCTCCGCTATTGAGATCCTATGATAGATCTCAATATCGGAAGGGTAAAGCGCAGATGTGAAAGTAGCCTAAACTAAACTAAATAAAAATCATTATGAATGTTTGTCCTCTGTCAAAATACCTTTCCTGGGCAACAATAAAGCACAACTGAATCTTCCATTACACTTACCAGAAGCCTAAAGAGCACATCAGCCTAGTTACAGGAAGGAATCCGTGAATACCTACACACAAGCCCCTCTGGAGTAATGAGGACAAACACGTCTACGTACCAGTGAACTGTGCAGCACATTTTGCCCCGGGAGCTGGTAAAAACTCAGGAGCAGCGGCTGAAGTGCTGTAATGTTCATGCATCAGAAGCATAAGATCTGAGAGTTGTTCTGAAAAGTCAAAAGATAAACTTAGTAAATCAGCCATGATAATAATCTGGATACATATGTAAAGAAAGAAGGGAGTAAACAGCGAGGGTTAATCCAATCTTGTGGAACCAATTATCCAAAAGATAGGAGAACTCGAGGCGCCAGTGGAGTGGGAGTGTGTTGTGGTGAGTTAGAGGATTCAGACTAGGAGGAGAAATTGGAAATTGAAAAAGGTGGTCACCAAAGGGCACTGAGGAAGGAGGCCGCTATTGGGGTATCAACGCAGAAGAGCAATCGGCGTGTATGGCAAATTTAAAAAATCAATGGGGCTTTGTATCGACCAGTCTTTTTGGGTCCATTATCTTCTAATGAACCCTCTCTGACACTGTCCATTGAGTTATTAAATAATCTGGATACAGCAGACAGTGTGCACATGCGGCAGGCGTTTACACACACACTTACTTGCATTTTGCACCTGTTGGCAGAAAAATATCTCAGGGTTGTGGATGACAGTGATGAGAGTTTCAAAGTGGTCTCCCACACTGAGAGATGAGGACAAGTCTTCTGGTTTTGGAGCAGCGCCATCTTGGCAGACATCCTCGGGCATCAAGTCCGGCATTTCTGTCTGTGTCACCAATCTTGGAACTATGGAAATAGGTTGACTGTATTAATAGGAGATGTAACTAGGCACTGAGCATAAAGAAACAAGAATTCTCTAAAAACTGGGACCAACAACATTTTAAAATCACATTCATTACACTTTACATATTAAAAGGGGTTAACATACAGTACAGACCAAAAGTTCGGACACACCTTCTCATTCAAAGAGTTTTCTTTATTTTCATGACTATGACAATTGTAGATTCGCACTGAAGGCATCAAAACTATGAATTATCACACGTGGAATTATATACATAACAAAAAAGTGTGAAACAACAAAATATGTCATATTCTAGGTTCTTTAAAGTAGCCACCTTTTGCTTTGATTACTGCTTTGCACACTCTTGGCATTCTCTTGATGAGCTTCAAGAGGTAGTCCCCTGAAATGGTTTTCACTTCACAGGTGTGCCCTGTCAGGGTTAATAAGTGGGATTTCTTGCCTTATAAATGGGGTTGGGACCATCAGTTGCGTTGTGGAGAAGTCAGGTGGATACACAGCTGATAGTCCTACTGAATAGACTGTTAGAATTTGTATTACTTTTTAAGGGTTTCCACTGTAGGGCCACCTCAGGGAGTCTTCATATGCGACAGCTCCCAATTACCCTTCCAGCTAAATCCGCTCTACAAAAGCCATAAGGTGGTCTTTCCACTCTGAAGCCTGCCATGCGCCCAGACGTCATTTTTTGAGCACATATGGGGTGTTGCCGTATTCGGAGGGAAATTGGGAACAAAATGTGGGATGCATTTTTTGAAAAATGTGGGTATAAAGCACCTTTTTTTATGAAAAAAAATAAAAAATTTCATTTTCACTGCCAAGTGTTCCCTAATTCTGTGAAACACCTCATGGGTCAAAGTGCTCACTACACACCTTGAAATATTCCTTGAGGGGTGTAGTTTCAGGAATGGGGTCACTTTTTTGGGGTTTCCGCTGTAGGGCCACCTCAGGATGTATTCATATGCGACATAGCTCCCAATTACCATTCCAGTTAAATCCGCTCTCCTAACGCCATATGTTGCTCCTTCCACTCTGAAGCCTGCTGTGCGCCCAGACATCAGTTTTTGAGCACAGATGGGGTGTTTCTGTTAACTCCAGATTCAGGGTTTTAGATTTGGAGTTTTGTTTGGCTGTTAACCCTTGATGTGTTGCAGAAAAAATAGATAAAAATCGAAACTCTGCTTAAAAAAATAAAAAAAATTGAAATTTTGAAATTTCATTCCCATTTTCCTTTAATTCTCGTGGCACACCTAAAGGGTTAACAAAGTTTGTAAAAATCAGTTTTGAATAGCTTGATGGGTATAGTTTCTAAAATGGGTCATGTATGGGGGGTTTCTAATATGTAAGCCCCAGAAAGTGACTTGATACCTGAACTGGTCCTGAAAAAATTTGGTTTTGGAAATTTTCTTAGAAATTTTAAGTCTGTGAAGGTTCTTATTTATCCAGGTCTTGGTATAGCTGTAAAGAATAAATTAAGGCAACTGGACTTACTGTAGATTTCTTGAAAATCACTCAGAATTGAGAAAGCTCATTGGAAGAACGAGTGAAACGTTTTCAAGAAATCTACAGGACGTCCAGGTGCCTTGATTTATTCTTTACAGATAGTTAAAAATTGATTTGCTTCTAAACTTCTAAGCCTTGTAACGTCTCCAAAAAATAATGTAATTTTCAAAATGATCCAAACATGAAGTAGACATATGGGGAATGTAAAGTAATAGCTATTTTTGGAGGTTTTACTATCTATTATGAAAGTAGAGAAATTGAAATTTGAAAGTTTTTACAAATTTTGGGTAAATTTGGGATTTTTTCATAAATAAAGGTGAAATATATTGACTCAAATTTATGACCATCATGAAGTACAATATTTGAGGAGAAAATCTTAGAATGGCTCGGATAAGTAAAAGCAGTTTAAAGTTATCACCACATACAGTGACATGTCAGAATTGCTAAAAATGGCCTAGTCCTTGAGGTGAAAAATGGCAGGTTCCTAAAAGGGGTTAACCCATGTGTAAACAGGGCGCCCGCTCACACGTGCAGCAAGCGCCATGGCCGGCAGACCTCTGCTAATTACCGTGACCAGCAATAACGTTGATCACTGTAATTAAATGCTTTAGATGCCGAGATCAAGTGAGATCACGGCATCTAAATGCACGAAAACCCAGAAGCTCGCACTTCCGGGCTTCCTACTGATGCCCCGTGCGGCCAATTGGGGCATCGGTAGCTGCGCTAAACACTTTCAGCCTCGCTGACGAGGCTGAAAGTTTTAATGCTGCAATTCATATTTTGCCCACCAGATGGCAGGCCAGGATAAAAAAAATTAGCAATATTCAGTTTAACTAGCATTTTAAAAATCCCTAATAGAACAAAATTAAAAATGAAATAATTTATATGAGCCTCAAAATCACAAAAAATAAATAAAAAAATCTAATATAAAAAGTTTAATTAAAAAATAAATACGTAAATAACAATAAAACAAGATTTTTGTAAAACTTACTAGTAAAATCTCTTTCTCGCTCTTCATTGGGGGACACAGAGACCGTGGGTATAGCTATGTCCTCTAGGAGGCACTGACACTAGATAAAGCTGTTAGCGCCTCCCCCGGCAGCCATACCCCCTCCAGCCTGGAGAGAGAGCTTCAGTTTGTGAGAAGCAGTAGGAGAAGCAAGTAAACCAACAAAAACAATGTGGAACAGCAACAATGCCAAGAACCGAACCAGGTCCTAACCAGCAACAGCCACAACTGTGGCCAAACAACAATACTGGGTGGGTGCCGTGTCCCCCATGGAAGAGCGAGAAAGAGATTTTACTGGTAGGTTTTACAAAATCTCGTTTTCTCGCCCCCATATTCATTGGGGGACACAGAGACCATGGGACGTCCGAGAGCAGTCCACAGGGAGCAGGGATGGAAAACCACAGACCCATGAAGCAAGTGCCTGTGCAGTCAACTAAGAACTGTCGACTGCAAGACCACACGGCCCACGCAGCGACCATCGATGCATAAGTATGCACCTGGCAACTTCTTGCGAACATGTGCAAGGAGGACCGGAGCCACCTTACATTACTGTGCAGCCAAAGCGTGATTCCTCCTAGCCCAAGAAGCGCCCACCGCTTTGGGGGAGTGAGCCGTGACACCTAAGGGTGGAACCCCGCTCCGAGCGCGGTAAGCTGCAGCACTGACAGACCGAATCCAACGTGCAATCGCCCTTTGGGGGCCGCCAATCCCCAGCGAGGACCCTCCCGAGAGAAAAAGGGGATCCGTACGCCGAGAGGGACTGGAGGCTGCTAATAATGAGTAGAGCACTGACAACGTCCATAATGTAACTCCCTTCCGTAGGGGGCGAAGGAAAGGAACATGCTATGGAAGTCAGAGACCACCTTCGGGAGAAGAAGGAATGCTGAGAAAACAATATTCAGATCCCAAGGCTGTAAGGACGATACAGAGGGACCATATGTGCCGCTACTTGAAAGAAGATTCCCACGGGCACCAGGGAACCGGGAGGGCTGCCCAAGACGGAAGCGCCAACACCTGACCCATCAAGGAAACAAGGGCTAAACAAAGGTCCAACCCTTAAAGTAGAAAGGAGAGAGAAAATAAAAAAATCTTCAGGAGATCCCTGCAGAGCAGGGAGGTCTTGCCTTCTATTGACACTGGAAAAAACTAATGCTCTCTCGCTGGAGGGGGTATAGCTGCCAGGGGAGGAGCTTTATCTAGTGTCAGCGCCTCCTAGAGGACATAGCTATACCCACGGTCTCTGTGTCCCCCAATGAATATGGGCGAGAAATATAAACATCATGGGCATCACTGTGATCGAAAACGCCCATACTATTAAAATAGAAAAAAAAATTCCAATACGACGAATGGCGTAACGGAAAAAAAGTTAAAATGGCCGATTTGCCATTTTTACATTGCTTCTCGTCCAAAAAATGAAATAAAATTTGAACAAAAAGTCATACACTTCAAAATAGCATCAATAAAAACTACGGATTGTCCTGCAAAAAATGAGCCCCTAAACAGCTCAGTAGACACAAGTTTGGTATGGGGGTCACAATATGGAGATGTATCGTAATCGTACTGACCCAGAGAATGAAGGGCATGGGTCAGTTTTGCCACAAACAAAACGCCATGGGAACAAAGTCCATAAAATGGTGGAGGAATTGTGTTTTTTCCCCCCAATTGTAATTTTTTTACCGCTTCCTACTACATTTTATGCCCTAATTAATGGTGGCATTAGAAAGTACAACTTGTCCAGCAAAAAATAAGGCCTCATACAGCTATGTGAACGGAAATATAAAAAAGTTATAGCTCAAGGAAAATAGGGAAGAAAAATGAACACAAAAACGGAAAAACCCCTGTAGTGAAAGGGTTAAAGTGCCATTCACTCCATGATGCTGTACATATGACTAGGGGAATGCATACAGAAGAATTACAAAAGGATTTCTGATATTTAAGGACTTTATACTGACAGGGAGTGTTCCACAGGATTGGCGCATGGCAAATGTGGTGCCAATATTCAAAAAAGGTCCAAAAACAGAGCCTGGAAACTATAGGCCGGTAAGTTTAATATCTGTCGTGAGTAAACTGTTTGAAGGTTTTCTGAGAGATGCTATTATAGAGCATCTTAACGGAAATAAGCAAATAACGCCATATCAGCATGGCTTCGTGAGGGATCGGTCATGTCAGACTAATTTAATCAGTTTCTATGAGGAGGTAAGTTCTAGACTTGACAGCGGTGAATCAATGGATGTCGTGTATCTGGACTTCTCCAAAGCATCTGACACTGAACCACATAAAAGGTTAGTATATAAAATTAGAATGCTCGGACTGGGAGAAAACGTCTGTATGTGGGGAAGTAACTGGGTCAGTGATAGAAAACAGAGGGTGGTTATTAGTGGTACACACTCAGATTGGGTCACTGTCACTAGTGGGGTACCTCAGGGGTCACTGTCACTAGTGGGGTACCTCAGGGGACAGTATTGGGCCCAATTCTCTTCAATATATTTATTAGTGATCTTGTAGAAGACTTGCATAGTAAAGTATCAATTTCCGCAGATGACACTAAACTGTGTAAAGTAATTAACACTGAAGAGGACAGTATACTGTATATATATACTACAGAGGACAGTATACAGCTACAGAGGGATCTGGATATATTGGAGGTTTGGGCAGAGAAGTGGCAGATGAGGTTTAACACTGACAAATGTAAAGTTATACACATGGGAAGGAATAATGCAAGTCACCCGTACATACTAAATGGTAAAACACTGGGGAACACTGACATGGAAAAGGACCTAGGAATTTTAGTGAACAGCAAACTAAGCTGTAGAAACCAGTGTCAGGCAGCTGCTGCCAAAACCTATAAGATAATGGGTTGCATCAAAAGGGGCATAGATGGCGGTGATCAGAACATAGTCCTACCACTTTACACATCACTAGTCAGACCACATATGGAGGACTGTGTACAGTTCTGGGCTCCTGTGAACAAGGCAGACATAGAGCTGGAGAGGGTTCAGAGGAGAGCAACTAAAGTAATAACTGGAATGGGGCAACTACAGAACCCTGAAAGATTATCAAAATTAGGGTTTTTCAATTAAAAAAAAAAAAAAAAAAAAAACACGACTGAGGGGAGATCTAATAATTATGTATAAATATATCAGGGGTCAGTACAGAGATCTCTCCCATCATCTGTTTATCCCCAGGACTGTGACTGTGACGAGGGGACATCCTCTGCGTCTGGAGGAAAGAAGGTTTGTACACAAACATAGAAGAGGATTCTTTACGGTAAGAGCAGTGAGACTATGGACTCTATACTGTAAGAGCAGTGAGACTATGGACTCTATACTGTAAGAGCAGTGAGACTATGGACTCTTTACTGTAAGAGCAGTGAGACTATGGACTCTTTACTGTAAGAGCAGTGAGACTATGGACTCTTTACTGTAAGAGCAGTGAGACTATGGACTATACTGTAAGAGCAGTGAGACTATGGACTCTATACTGTAAGAGCAGTGAGACTATGGACTCTATACTGTAAGAGCAGTGAGACTATGGACTCTTTACTGTAAGAGCAGTGAGACTATGGACTCTATACGGTAAGAGCAGTGAGACTATGGACTCTTTACTGTAAGAGCAGTGAGACTATGGACTCTATACTGTAAGAGCAGTGAGACTATGGACTCTTTACTGTAAGAGCAGTGAGACTATGGACTCTATACGGTAAGAGCAGTGAGACTATGGACTCTTTACTGTAAGAGCAGTGAGACTATGGACTCTATACTGTAAGAGCAGTGAGACTATGGACTCTTTACTGTAAGAGCAGTGAGACTATGGACTCTTTACTGTAAGAGCAGTGAGACTATGGACTCTTTACTGTAAGAGCAGTGAGACTATGGACTCTATACTGTAAGAGCAGTGAGACTATGGAGCTCTCTGCCTGAGGAGGTGGTGATGGGGAGTACAATAAAGGAATTCAGGAGGGGCCTGGATGTATTTCTGGAGCGTAATAATATTACAGGCTATAGCTACTGGAGAGGGGTCGTTGATCCAGGGAGTTATTCTGATGTCTGATTGGAGTCAGCAGTGGTTTTTTTTCACCCTAAAGTGGGGAAAATTGGCTTCTACCTCAGTTTTTTATTTTTGCCTTCCTCTGGATCAACTTGCAGAATAACAGGCCGATTTGGATGGACAGATGTCTTTTTTCAGCCTTATAAACTATGTTACTAAACTGGGACAGAAGGAGAGAGGGCCCTGCCCGCGAGGCTTAAAATTTACGAGGCATGGCGGAAGGACATAGTTGGTGAGGGTAAGGCCGGTCATGGTGGTATAGAGGCAGCAGGGTCACTATTTTGCAGGTTTGTCTGAAGAGGTGGGTTTCAGGTATCTTTGAAGGATTCCACTGGAGGTGAGAGTCTGATTTGTTGGGGTAGAGTGTTCCAGAGTGTGGGGGATGCACGGGAGAAATCCTGGAGGAGATTGTGGGAAGAGGAGATAAGAGGAGAGGAGAAGGTCTTGTGAGGATCGGCGATTACACGTAGGAAGGTATCGGGAGGTCACAGATGTCTGGAGGGGACAGGTTGTGGACAGCCTTGTATGTCATAGTGGTTTTGTACTGGATTCTCTGGGTAACGGGGCCAGTGAAAGGATTGGCAGAGGAGTAAAAGGGTGAGAGGTGGATTAATTCAGTAGCAGAGTTGAGGAAAGATTGGAGGGGTGCGAGAGTGCTAAATGGAAGGTCACATAGGAGGATGTTACAATAGTCTAGACGGGAAATGATGAGGGCATGAAGTGTCCCAGGCCGAAGGTGTAGATTGAGAAGAGCAGAGGTCCTAGGACAGAGCCTTGAAAGACACCAACAAAGAGGGGATGACACGAGGATATGGTGTGTGAGTGGGAGACGCTAAATGTCAGGTCTGTAAGGAGTAATCCAGGAGAGGGCCAAGTCCGTGATGCCAAGTGATTACAGAGTTTGTAGCAGAAGGCAGTGGTCAACAGTGTCATAGAAGCAGAGGATTTAATTGTTCCCCTAGTGAACTATAACAATTGCTTTTCTCAGACTCCAATGCATTGGCATTGGAATTTATGATAATTAGAATGTTACTGTCGGGATAATTATAGGCCCGAAATGAATCAAACCTGAATTGCTATGTTAAATAGTGTGGCATCTGCCATTTTGTGATATGTCCACCATTTTATGTGAACTTATGGAAAGGCCACAAGATCCTAAAGTGTATTCTTATATTTTTCTCTAAAATTATACCAGTTTGAGGGAGTATTTTCTTCCTTACAGATTTATGTTTAAAGACTAGACATTTATCCATATATCCTAGTCATAGTTGATTATATACATATATGTATCTATAAAAGGCCATATTCTTATTTATTCAAAGATGGCCAAAAGAGGTTCATGAAAGTTCAGTATGTATAAAGTTCATATTGAATACAGAGAGCATTGTTCATTAAAAGTTATTACCACAGATGTAGGTTAATCTGAAGGGAGTGATCTTACCTCATTACAGGGCTATGAGGGAGGTAGAACGGTTTCATGAGAGACATCTGGGGTGTATGTTTATTCAAATCGAAAGTATAACGTTTGTATACATATAGTGGATTTTGTTTTAGCATAAACAAATTGATAAATCATATACAGTTGCAAGAAAAAGTATGTGAACCCTTTGGAATGATCTGGATTTCTACACAAATTGGTCATAAAATGTGATCTGATCTTCATCTAAGTCACAACAATAGACAATCACAGTCGGCTTAAACTAATAACACACAAAGAGTTAATGTTACCATGTTTTTATTGAACACACTATGTAAAAATTCACAGTGCAGGTGGAAAAAGTATGTGAACCCCTAGACTAATGACATCTCCAAGAGCTAATTGGAGTGAGGTGTCGGCCAACTGGAGTCCAATCAATGAGATGAGATTGGAGGTGTTGGTTACAGCTGCCCTATAAAACACACACCAGTTCTGGGTTTGCTTTTCACAAGAAGCATTGCCTGATGTGAACGATGCCTCGGACAAAAGAGCTCTCAGAAGACCTACGATTAAGAATTGTTGACTTGCATAAAGCTGGAAAGGGTTATAAAAGTATTTTCAAAAGCCTTGCTGTTCATTAGTCCACGGTAAGACAAACTGTCTATAAATGGAGAAAGTTCAGCACTGCTGCTACTCTCCCTAGGAGTGGCCGTCCTGTAAAGATGACTGCAAGAGCACAGCGCAGACTGCTCAATGAGGGGAAGAAGAATCCTAGAGTGTCAGCTAAAGACTTACAGAAGTCTCTGGCATATGCTAACATCCCTGTTAGCGAATCTACGATACGTAAAACACTAAATAAGAATGGATTTCATGGGAGGACACCACAGAGGAAGCCACTGCTGTCCAAAAAACCATTGCTGCACGTTTACAGTTTGCACAAGAGCACCTGGATGTTCCACAGCAGTACTGGCAAAATATTCTGTGGACAGATGGAACCAAAGTTGACTTGTTTGGTAGAAACACACAACACTATGTGTGGAGAAAAAGAGGCACAGCACACCAACCTCAAAACCTCATCCCAACTGTGAAGTATGGTGGTGGGGGCATCATGGTTTGGGGCTGCTTTGCTGCATCAGGGCCTGGACGGATTGCTATCAAAGGAAAATGAATTCCCAAGTTTATCAAGACATTTTGCAGGAGAACTTAAGGCCATCTGTCCAACTGAAGCTCAACAGAAGATGGATGCTGCAACAGGACAACGACCCAAAGCATAGAAGTAAATCAACAACAGAATGGCTTAAACAGAAGAAAATCTGCCTTCTGGAGCGGCCCAGTCAGAGTCCTGACCTCAACCCGATGGAGATGCTGTGGCCTGACCTCAAGAAAGCGATTCACACCGGACATCCCAAGAATATTGCTGAACTGAAACAGTTCTGTAAAGAGGAATGGCCAAGAATTACTCCTGACCGTTGTGCCCGTCTGATCTGCAACTACAGGGAACGTTTGGTTGAAGTTATTGCTGCCAAAGGAGGTTCAACCAGTTATTAACCTTCTCCCGACCGGATAACGCAGGGATGCATCGTGCGGGAGGCCGGGTTATTCCTCCTGGACGCGGGAGGCCGGGTTATTCCTCCTGGACGCATCGGTGCGTCATTCCACGAGAGCCGAGATTTCGCGTGAACGCGCGTGTGCTCACAGCGACGCGCGGCTGAGAAGTTAATCTACAGCCTGCCAGCAGCAATCATTCGCTGGCAGGCTGTAGATGCGATTACTTTAACCCTAAAAAGTTATATTAGACGCTGTTTTGTTAACAGCGTCTGATATACCTGCTACCTGGTCCTCTGGAGGTCCCTTTTGCTTGGATCGACCGCTAGAGGACACAGGCAGCTCTGTAAGTAGCACCAATCACCACACACTACACCCCCCTGTCACTTATTAACCCCTGATCACCCCATATAGACTCCCTGATCACCCCCCTGTCATTGATCACCCCCCTGTAAGGCTCCATTCAGACGTCCGTATGTGTTTTGCGCAAAACACGAACACCGGCAATGTGCTTTCCGCATTTTGCGGATCCGCACATTGCCAGAACTATATAGAAAATGCCTTTTCTTGTCCGCAATTGCGGACAAGAATAGGACATGTTCTATAGGCTCTACAAAAAACGCAGTGTTCGTCCAATCAGGCCTGATCTTGTGCGCACACTTGCGTTTAGTCCACCCCACCGCAGTGACAGAATTTTATTTTTTCTGATCACTGCAAAAACACTGTAAAATCGCTGCGGCGCTATAAAAATCACTTTTGAGTGGCATGGCGAGTTCATAGAATTTTTATATTTTTTTGGGTAACAAGTTAGCGGAAATTTTTAATTTTTATTAGCTTTTTTCGTTTTTTTCTTACAAAGTCTCATATTCCACTAACTTGTGACATCTTACATGAACTCGCCATACCCCTCACAGAATCCAAATGCGTAAAAATGCCCTGTGAAATCCTAAAGGTACTCATTGGAATTTGGGCCCCTTTGCGCATCTTGGCTGCGATGTGTTTTGGGGCGTATTTTTACATATACCCATGCTGTGTGAGAGAAATATCTCAGTAAATTGACAACTTTGAATAAATAAAAAATAAAAATAAAAAAAAAAGTAAAAAGTTGTCATTTTAGAGATATTTCTCTCACCCAGCATGGGTATATGTAAAAACACACCCCAAAACACATTGCCCTACTTCTCCCGAGTACGGCGATACCACATGTGTGACACTTTTTTGCAGCCTAGGTGCGCAAAGGGGCCCAAATTCCAATGAGTACCTTTTAGGAGGGCATTTTTAGACAATTGGATTCCAGACTTCTTCTCACGCTTTAGGGCCCCCAAAATGCCAGGGCAGTATAAATACCCCAAATGTGACCCAATCTTGACACCCCAAGGTATTCCGTGAGGGGCATGGCGACTTCATGTAAAAACAAGATTTTTGTACAACTTACCAGTAAAATCTCTTTCTCGCTCTTTCGTTGGGGGACACAGAAGACCTTGGGTATAGCTCATCTCCCTAGGAGGCGTGACACCAAGTGTAAACGGTTAAGCCCCTCCTCCACAGCTATACCCTCAGCCTGGAGAGAGAGACTGCCAGTTGCATGTCCAAGTAGTGAGACAAGGCAAAGTCCAAAAGTGGAACCAACAAGCCAACTACCCAACGGGTAAAACAAAGAATGGGTGGGTGCTGTGTCCCCCAAGTAAAGAGAGAGAAAGAGATTTTACTGGTAAGTTATACAAAAATCTTGTTTTCTCGCCCATTTTCCTTGGGGGACACAGAAGACCTTGGGACGTTCAATAGCAGTCCAAGAGGGGAGGGACCACAGCACCAAGGCGAAGCACCCGAAGGCATCAAGAAACCGCCGCCTGCAGACCAGGCGGCCCAAGGCAGCATCCGCAGAAGCCCGAGTATGCACCCTGTAGAACTCGGTAAGGTGTGCAAGGAAGACCAGTGACCGCCTTGCACAAATGCATGGCCGAAGCCTAATGCCTCCGGCCCAGGAGGCACCGACCGCTCTGGTGAAATGAACGGTGACACCAAAAGCAGAACCCTGCCCTTGGTGCGGAAACCACAGCAAAAGCCACTCTGAGAAAGCCGGAGGAAAGCCACCCTGGAGGCAGTCAACCCCTTGCGCGGACCTCCTGGAAACACAAGAGACCGAACGTCAACAAGAGTCAGAGCTCACCAAGTAAAAACTGCAAGGCCCAAACAACGTCCAAATCGGTGAAGTGTCCGTTCCAGGGGGTGGGAAGGGGAGGACGAATGCCTCGTTGAAATGAAAGACAAACACCACCTTCAGAAGGAAGGAAGAGACGGGATGGAGAACAGCCCTGACCTGGGGAAAGACAGAAGGCTCGGAACAAGAAGGGCCGCCACTCAGGCACAAGTCAGAGACACGATGGCTACGGAAACACAACCGTACAGGACAGAAGGAGTAGAGAGAACTTCTGTAACGGCTCCAAGGGAAAGATTGCAGCACTAAGAGCCCAGTATGTAGTTCCCAGGGCGGTACCGGAGGGCAGTACAAAGGAACCCAAGAGCCGCTCCACAGAGGAAGATCTTGACAGGCCCAGAGGGCCGGGGAACGCTGAAAGAGGAAGGACAGCGCCGACACTCGACACTTCAAGCAACAGAGTCCCAGTCCCAGGCCCAGGCCGGACTGGAGAAAGACAGAACCATGGAGAGAGAAAGGCAGAGTGGGGGAACGCCCAGCTTCCCACAGAACCCCAGGTAAAAACCCTAAGTCCTACAACAGATCCTGGATGAAACATGGCCAGGAGCGAACACTAGCGAGCCTGCTAGAGTCGCCTGGGCAAGCGGGTGAAAACCCAATGTGATCAGGCGCAGACCAGTAACACGGGCAGAACGGTAGGCAAAACTAGTCCCGTCGGCCCCCGAGCAACGTTGTCCCGTATCCACCCAGAGTGGGGGAGCAGAAGGACAGACGGACAGTAACCGAAGGGTCCGCCCAGCAACCGCCAGATGCCAGGACAAGACAGGCTAAAGTCCATGCCGATGTAGCCACCACAGGAAGACGTTCTACAGCCCCGGTATGGGAACAGCCTCTGAGGCCTGGCCGGGGCAGAGGCAGACATCGGAGTGACAAACCCAGAGCGGAAGCCAAAAACAGAGCCGGCGAGGAAAAGCAGTCGAGACAGAGGTCGGCATAACACCCTCCAAATTGAAAGGAGGAGTGGCAAACAGGGAAGCCACAGGACAGTTCAAAAGTCGAATCCCCGCTACTCTGAGACGACCTGCTCACGGCCTTGCAGAAGGCGAATACCCTGAAGAACCCAAAGATGGGTGACCTATACTAGAAGAGCGGTCTGAACCTGGTAGCAGATCAGACTGAAGCGCAGAGGGCGCCAATAGGAAGGACTCGTACCACACTGCATCCGAGAGGAGGAAATGGTAGTAGGCGAGGGAACCGTAGTCCCGCCAGAGCCAACGTAGAAGTCGAGCGGCACTGCAGACAGCACGCTCGACCCTGTGACCGCTTGCGCGGGGAAGCAATGTCACGGGAGGATGAATGGGTACGCATCAAGGAACCCCGAACACTCCCCAGGTGGAAGGGCCAATGAACATGGTGGGTGCTGTCACAACGGGACCACACCAGAGAAGGAGTACCACCCAGCTCGGTGCAGTAGCAAGCCAGCAGAGCCCGTCTACGTATATACAAGGTATATAGCTGTGAATACATTGGGCATTCATTTGTTGTGTGTTGGACAACACCTTAGGCTCATACAGGCGGACAGAATGATCTCTTCAGAGAAGAGTGCAAGGCTTTCGACAAGCAACCTCACCCCCAGAGAAAAAAGTATGTCGCAGGAGGAAGGGAGGCATATGTACTAGCAACCCCGCAAGCAGTGAGAAGGTCAACCCACCCACGGGAGGAGAAGGCATACACGGCCCAAACAACGCAGAGCGCACAAGAACGTCTGCTCACTGCAAAAATAGTCACTCAGCGAAGAGGTCCAGCCACAGCATCCCACAGTATCTACGGAAGTGCAAAGTACAACCTGAAAGGGAGTTATGCACAAGACTAGTACAGGCATGCGATGGAACGCAAGCAGTCCTCCCAGAAAGGGGGGGGGGGTACCTGGCAAACTCTGCAGACGGCAAGAGTGCAAAGGCCCGCACCAAACTGACCTAGTGAAAGGGGGGCATGCACAGGATTATCCTAGCATTAAATGATTGTGCAATAATCCACCAAATTTCGTGAGAGTGCAACTACTCCGCCAATGAAAGGGGAACGCCCAGAACAGCATATACAAGGACAGCCGTGAATCTCATGAGCGTGCAAAATTCCGCCCATGGAATGAGAGATGGTCATGCACAAGGCCAGTACCGTTTCCAATGGGAGTGCAAGCAGCGCACCCATGTTAGAGGGCCATGCTCATGGCCAGCAACGTATTTGTGAGAGTGCAATGTTCCGCCTAGAAAGGGGGGTCATGCACATGGCCAGCATCGCATCCCGGGAGAGTGCGAGCACCCCGCCACGGATGGGGGTCATGCACATGGCCAGCAACGTACTGGCGCGAGAACAAACACAGTCAGTGAAAGTGCATGTATGTCACCTGAGGAGAGGAGGCATGCCCACGCCGGCAGCAAATCAGTGAGAGTGCGGTACACCGCCCACGGAAGGGGGGCCATGCATATGGCCGGCAGCGGATCCGGTGAGAGTGCAAGCACCCCGCCATGGAAGGGGGTCAAGCACGTGTCCAGCAACCTACCGTGAGAGAACAACCCCAGCCAGTAAGAGTGTATGTATGCTGCCTGAGGGAAGGCGGCATGCACAAGGCCGGCAGCGAAACCAATGAGAGTGCAGCATACCGCTTATGGAAGGGAGTCATGCACATGGCCGGCAGCGAATCCAGTGAGTGCAGAGTTCCGCTTATGGAAGGGGAACGTGCCCATGGCCAGCACAGTGTCCGGCGAGAGTGCGGTATTCCGCCTATGGAAGGGTTTTATACACATAGCAGACAGCGAACAGAGTGAGTGAGAGTGCAGCGTACCGCCTATAGAAGGGGGTTACACACATGGCCGGCAGAGAATCCAGTGAGGGGTGTCGTGCACATGGCCAGCACCGTATCCGCCCCAGAAGGGGGTCATGCACCTGTCCGGCATTAAATCCAGTGAGAGTGCAGCGTTCCGCCTATGGAAGGGGGGTCGTGCACATGGTCAGCACTGATCCGGTGAATGTAGTATTCCGCCTATAGAAGGGGGTCATGCACATGGCCAGCACCATAACTGGAGAGGTGACGTTCTGCCTATAGAACGGGCGGAAGAGGGGCGCCTACACTTGGCCAGCGCCACATCCCGGGAGATATGCAGCTGGCCAGCACCGCAGCCGGGGAGCGCGACATGCCGCCTATGGAAGGGGGGCATAGTGTGCGGCCAGCACTACTGTATCAGGCTGCAGCGTCCTGCGCAGCCATTCCGTTATTTATTTACTCCGCCATGGAAGCCTTTTTTTTTTTTAAACACAGCCTCTCCGAGGCAAGAAAGGGGCCACCATACAGGGGCCTCGCAGAAAGGCAGGAAAGGGGCCAGCCATCCTGATAGGAAGCCCAGATCATAGAGGATGCCCTCTAGATGGGAGCCGGCCGTCACCCAACAGGTTAACAAAGATCCGGCCTGGGGGGCGGCGCTGCGATCCCCTGGGGGCGGGGGGACCTCCAGGCAGGAAGAATTTGCGGCGCGAGTTGTTCCAGGCCCCTCCAACAGAGGCCGGAATTTTGCGAAGCCGGGGCCTAGATTTGCGGCGCCCGTCCGGGACCTGGAGGGAGCCGGGTTGACGCATGTACTAACGTCCGCGGGTGCCCACCCAGCGGGCCGGCAGAAAAAGAGGGACGGATTGCGGCCGAGCAGGCCGAAACCTGGGTCAAAAGTTTGCGGCACCCGGCCGATCGGAAGCCTCAACAGTCGGCGGGGGCCTGTTGGAGCATCGTGCTCAGTACATGCAGGCCGCGAGGGTCTTGCGTCCGGCAGCGTCTGGAGCGGGCCCCTGGCCCTAGCGCACCGGTAAGGGGGGGGGGGGGGGGGGGACCCTGAAGTCCAGCACTGCACCCCCTGCCCTAATGGACCAGGCGCCCGTAGAGTAGGGACAGGGGACTGAATCTGCGACTGGTAAGGGGGAGGGGGACCCTGAGACGGGTGCTTGTGAAGGTAGAGGAGGGACGCCGAAATAACCCCTGTGTCAAGGGAAGCTAGGAGCGGGTCTCCGGGTCCTATAGCAGAATTCCTCCACAGCAATCTGCAATGTCCTATGGAGGGGTAGTGTATTGTCGCCCTGCGGTCACCAGTATGGTGGTGGTGTGGGGCTAGATGACCAGCCTAGGACCAGCACGCAGGAGACCGGGGAAAGAGGGGAACGTAGGGCTGGAGAAGCCTCTCTCTTACCACAGCAGTCTTCACCCTCGGTCCGTTCCAGCAGGGTCACCCCTTCAGCTACTGGCACCGTAGTGGCAGGACGCTGGAAGAGGGACTTGGCGTGCGGGCGACCCTTGCGCTGGCGGGATGCAGGGGTGCTGGGCTGCCCTGGTCTACCTTGCCTTCTGTGGGGGAGGCAGCCGTGCGGGTGACCGGCACTGGCGCAGCTCAACCACGGGAGAACAGAGAGGTCTAGTGCGTCTCTGTTGTCCCTGATGGTCTGAAGAAAAAGAAAAAGGTAAAAATCAAAACTAAGAACAAGGAGAAAACAGGGAGTGTCTTGCCTCCTTGGACACTAAGCAAAAACTGGCAGTCTCTCTCTCCAGGCTGAGGGTATAGCTGTGGAGGAGGGGATTAACAGTTTTCACTTAGTGTCACGCCTAATAGGGAGATGAGCTATACCCAAGGTCTTCTGTGTCCCCCAAGGAAAATGGGCGAGAAATTTTATTTTTTCTCACAAGTAAGGCTACTTTCACACTTGCGCTTGATCGGATCCGTTCTGAACGGATCCGATCACATTAATGCAGACGGAGGCTCCGTTCAGTACGGATCCGTCTGCATTAATAACTTTAAAAAATTCGCAAGTGCGCAAGTAGCCTGCGCGGATCCGTCCAGACTTTCAATGTAAAGTCAATGGGGGACGGATCCGCCTGAAGATTGAGCCATATTGTGGCATCTTCAAACGGATCCGTCCCCATTGACTTACATTGTAAGTCTGGACGGATCCGCACGGATCCGCATGCCTCCGCACGGCCAGGCGGACACCCGAACGCTGCAAGCAGCGTTCAGCTGTCCGCCTGTCCGTGCGGAGGCGAGCGGAGCGGAGGCTGAACGCCGCCAGACTGATGCAGTCTGAGCGGATCCGCTCCATTTAGACTGCATCAGGGCTGGACGGCTGCGTTCGGGTCCGCTCGTGAGCCCCTTCAAACGGAGCTCACGAGCGGACAGCCGAACGCTAGTGTGAAAGTAGCCTTAGTGGAATATGAGACTTTGTAAAGAAAAAAAAATAAAGAAAAATATATAAATATATATATATATATATATATATATATATATATATATTTATTTATTTATATATATAAATTCCATTTCCGCTAACGTGACAAAAAAAATAAAAACTTCCATGAACTCACTATGCCCATCAGCGAATACCTTAGGGCAGTGATGGCTAACCTTGGCACTCCAGCTGTGGTGAAACTACGACTCCCAGCATGCTCCATTTATTTCTATAGAGTTCCATGAGCAGCCAAGCAAGGGGGGCATCTTGGGAGTTTTAGTTTTACCACAGCTGGAGTGCCAAGGTTAGCCATCACTGCCTTAGGGTGTCTACTTTCAGAAATGGGGTCATTTGTGGGGTGTTTCTACTGTCTGGGCATTGTAGAACCTCAGGAAACATGACAGGTGCTCAGAAAGTCAAAGTGCGTAAATTAATTTTTTTTGCACCATAGTTTGTAAACGCTATAACTTTTACCCAAACCAATAAATATACACTTATTGGATTTTTTTTTTTTATCAAAGACATGTAGAACAATAAATTTAGAGAAAAATTTATATAGAAATGGAATTTTATTTGAAACATTTTACAACAAAGTGAAAAATTTCATTGTTTTTGCAAAAATTTGTCAATTTTGAATAATATCAAAAAATTTTAAAATGTCAGCAGCAATGAAATACCACCAAATGAAGGCTCTATTAGTGAGAAGAAAAGGAGGTAAAATTCATTTGGGTGGTAAGTTGCATGACCGATAAACAGCGATAAACGGTGAAAGTAGTGTAGTGCAGAAGTGTAAAAAGTGGCCTGGTCATTAAGCGGGTTTAAGCTAGCGGGGCTGAAGTGGTTAAATCCAAGGGTTCACATACTTTCTCCACCTGCTCTGTGAATGTTTACATGGTGTGTTCAATAAAAACATGGTAACATTTAACTCTTTGTGTGTTATTAGTTTAAGCCGACTGTGATTGTCTATTGTTGTGACTTAGATGAAGATCAGATCACATTTTATGACCAAATTGTTCAGAAATCCATATCATTCCAAAGGGTTCACATACTTTTCTTGCAACTGTATATATTACACACACACACACACACACTTTATTCCATGTGTATCCCACTAAAAGAAAATGTATTCTTAGGATATATAGAAAGCATTTAGGTTGGTTTTCTGCTAATGGGATTTACTCAGAGGAACTGATATTATTCTAACCTAATGAATCAGTTGTTTGGAAAGTTAGAATATACTAACCCACAAGTGCGAGTGTAAGGCCCATTGTATTGCTTATCCAATCCATACATTAAAGAGTCTGGGGAAATCGTTTCAGGGTGTCAAAGATGTTAATATGTTACACAACAGTGCCATCTGGAGACAGTTGGATATCATGACACCATTCACAATAGTATTGTATTCTGGGTAAATATGATTATTACCATATGAGCACACCCATCCGATGTGATTGGAAAACCCTAATCTAGAAGGGTGTGATCATTTGATAAGTTTTTAGATAGGAAAGCACACATTAGGGAAAAAAAGGAGGAAGAAAAAAAAAAAAAAGAAAGAAGGGTCTATCAAGATGAAAGGCATGGCGAGACATGCGATGATGGACCTCTCAGCTTTCCTAGGAGCAGAAGCGAGATTCCTACTAGGACTTGGTAAGAGACACAAAGAATGATATCTCATTTTATTAAGGCCGAATGCACACGGCCGTGAACGGTCCATGGTAACCCGACCTGTCATCCAGCTGAGAGCACGGCGTCATTGGTTGCTATGACGCCACGCGCTTCATGCCACCGCTGTACTACAGCAATACACTCGTATAGATGATACGAGTATTACTGTAGTACAGCGGCGGCATGAAGCGCGTGGCGTCATAGCAACCAATGACGCCGTGCGCTCCTACTCTCAGCCAGGCCGGGTTACCACGGACCGTTCACGGCCGTGTGCATTCTGCCTAAGACTAATTGGATAGTGTGGGTGAAATTATACTATCTAGATTGGCGAATAAATAAATTGATCATCTCCATATTGAGATAAAGTCTTAGGATATTGTGAGACTTCATTCTACCTGCAGAAGAATCAAGATTCATAATCTAGCAAAGCATTAAAAGATTACACTATATACACACACAGATTATATATATATATATATATATATATATATATATATATATATATATATAATCTACACACACACACACACACACACACACAGTACAGACCAAAAGTTTGGACACACCTTCTCATTCAAAGAGTTTTCTTTATTTTCATGACTATGAAAATTGTAGATTCGCACTGAAGGCATCAAAACTATGAATTATCACATGTGGAATTATATACATAACAAAAAAGTGTGAAACAACTGAAAATGTCATATTCTAGGTTCTTCACAGTAGCCGCCTTTTGCTTTGTTTGCTGCTTTGCACACTCTTGGCATTCTCTTGATGAGCTTCACGAGGTAGTCTCCTGAAATGGTCTTCACTTCACAGGTGCGCCCTGTCAGGGTTAATAAGTGGGATTTCTTGCCTTATAAATGGGGTTGGGACCATCAGTTGCGTTGTGGAGAAGTCAGGTGGATACACAGCTGATAGTCCTACTGAATAGACTGTTAGAATTTGTATTATGGCAAGAAAAAAGCAGCTAAGTAAAGAAAAACGAGTGGCCATCATTACTTTAAGAAATGAAGGTCAGTCAGTCCGAAAACTTGGGAAAACTTTGAAAGTGTCCCCAAGTGCAGTCACAAAAACCATCAAGCGCTACAAAGAAACTGGCTCACATGCGGACCGCCCCAGGAAAGGAAGACCAAGAGTCACCTCTGCTGCGGAGGAGAAGTTCATCCGAGTCACCAGCCTCAGAAATCGCAGGTTAACAGCAGCTCAGATTAGAGACCAGGTCAATGCCACCCAGAGTTCTAGCAGCAGACACATCTCTAGAACAACTGTTAAGAGGAGACTGTGTGTCTTTCAAACCATGGTTTTCTAATAAGCTATTTAGATTTGCTGATATAGTTGACTATAGGTCTCTGGAGATCATATCTTTTGACTCGCTCAAAGAGATATAATCTGCCTGAGTCCTCTAGATGGCAGCATTTGCAAATAAAATACCTGCTTAATTCTATGTTTCGAAAGACAAAATGTATCTACTCCAACACAGTTTGAAAGACTATGTAAACTTTCGACCTCTACTAAGGGTCTTATATCAGATATTTATGTCCTCCTCTCTACTCCGGAAGCACCTCAGGTCTTACGACATGCATATATGTCCAAATGGGAGAGATACCTTGAAAAAGACATCTCGCCAAGTGAATGGCAGCTTATTTGGCGTAGGGCCGCAATGTCATCCACTTGTGTGACCTTTAGGGAAAATTCATATAAAATATTAATGTTTTGGTATCATACTCCTCAGATGCTTAGACACTTGAATCCCACTGTTTCTGGAAATTGTTGGAGGTGTGACTCTGGTCTAGGGTCTTTGTTCCACATCTTTTGGGATTGCCCAGCTATTTCTCCATTGTGGAAGGAAGTTCAACACCTTTTATTGCAGATTTTTAATATTACCTTCTCACTGGATCCATATATGTTTTTATTGAACATGCCCCCAATGACACTGAAGAGGCCAGTGCTTTATTTGGTGCTCCATCTTCTGTCGGCGGCAAGACGCCTTATCGCTAAGTTCTGGAAGAGGCGGGATATACCTACTAAATTGGAGCTGTTTAATAGTATTGCGGAGGTCAGGAGGATGGAGTACTTGACAGCGGTTATTAACGCAGTAGATAAATTTAATACTGTCTGGCAGCCTTGGGATATTTTCTTGGATATGAGCGACTAAGATCCTCTTCCCCTTTTCTTTTGTCTTTCCTCTCGTGTCTTGTCTTGTATGTATTTTCTTATACTACTTGATATCATAACAGAATGTATGATTCTTTTTCCCAGTTCTCGGGTTTTCTTAGGATGAGGTGTTACTTGTCTGTATTTGATTTGGATTGCATTTTGATGCTGTATCTGTATTGTCAATCTTGTTGCTTTCTCATTTGGAATTTCTGATTGTCTTACGGTCATATGAGAAATTGTACATGTATGCTTTTATTAATGTACCTTTTTTCAATAAAAAGACAATTATACAAAAAAAAAAAAGAGGAGACTGTGTGAATCAGGCCTTCATGGTAGAAGATCTGCTAGGAAACCACTGCTAAGGACAGGCAACAAGCAGAAGAGACTTGTTTGGGCTAAAGAACACAAGGAATGGACATTAGACCAGTGGAAATCTGTGCATTTAGTCTGATGAGTCCAAATTTGAGACCTTTGGTTCCAACCACCGTGTCTTTGTGCGACGCAGAAAAGGTGAACGGATGGACTCTACATGCCTGGTACCCACCGTGAAGCATGGAGGAGGAGGTGTGATGGTGTGGGGGGGCTTTGCTGGTGACACTGTTGGGGATTTATTCAGAATTGAAGGCATACTGAACCAGCATGGCTACCACAGCATCTTGCAGCGGCATGCTATCCCATCCGGTTTGCGTTTAGTTGGACCATCATTTATTTTTCAACAGGACAATGACCCCAAACATCTCCAGGCTGTGTAAGGGCTACTTGACCATGAAGGAGAGTGATGGGGTGCTGCGCCAGATGACCTGGCCTCCACAGTCACCGGACCTGAACCCAATCGAGATGGTTTGGGGTGAGCTGGACCGCAGAGTGAAGGCAAAAGGGCCAACAAGTGCTAAGCATCTCTGGGAACTCCTTCAAGACTGTTGGAAGACCATTTCAGGTGACTACCTCTTGGAGCTCATCAAGAGAATGCCAAGAGTGTGCAAAGCAGTAAACAAAGCAAAAAGGTGGCTACTTTGAAGAACCTAGAATATGACATATTTTCAGTTGTTTCACACTTTTTTGTTATGTATATAATTCCACATGTGTTAATTCATAGTTTTGATGCCTTCAGTGTGAATCTACAATTTTCATAGTCATGAAAATAAAGAAAACTCTTTGAATGAGAAGGTGCGTCCAAACTTTTGGTCTGTACTGTATATCTCGAAAAAAAACCTTTAATGCAGCCAGTCTGCCCTATAAAAGGATTGTTTTTTTTTATAAAGTTAAAGGGGTTGTCCTGCCATATATTGATGGCCTATTGTCAGGATATGTCAAATATCTGATCGGCGGGGGGGTCCGACACCTGGCACCCCCGATGATCAGCTGTTTGAAGAGGAGGTGGCGCTCCATGCAGGCGCTGCTTCCTCTGGAGACAAAGTGCAGTTTAATAAACAGGGAAGCAGCGCTCGCATGCAGCGCCGCCTTCTCTTCAAACTGCCGATTGGTGGGGTGCCAGGTGTCGGACCCCCGCTAATCAGATAATGATGACCTAACCTGATGACAGGTCATCAATATATCTGGCCGGACAACCCCTTAATTTTAATGAAAAGGAATGATTTGCAATTAATTGCAATTCATCTGATCACTCCTCATAAGAATTTAAAGTTAATGCAAATTGTCACCATAACAACTGAACTGCAACCCAAAATCAGTGTCAGTCTAAACTTTTGGCCACAACTGTACATTTTAACATCATAGAGGTAGAGAGAGCTTGGAAACAATGCGAACTGAAAAGCCATATAAATGGTAACATTTAATCTGACACCTCAAGGTCTACACCTTTTAAAAAAAAAAAAACATATCAAAATCATCTCACTGTAGGAAATACAAGAGGAAACAGTCAGGTCCATAAATATATTTTGACAGAGACAACATTTTCCTAATCTCTGTCCGTCACCACTATGGATTCAGACGCCGGTGAAGTTCAGACTTTCAGCTTCAATTCAGTCGGTTGAACAAAATGATTGCACAAAAATGTGATGAACTAAAGCATTTTTTTTTTTAACCCAATCTCTTCATTTCAGGGGCTCAAAAGTAATTGGACAAATCAAATTGTGCATAAAATGTTAATTTCTATTTTTTGGTGGAAAACTCTTTGTTGGCAATGACTGCCTGAAGTCTTGACCTCATGGACATCACCAGACGCTGTGCTTCCTCCTCTTTAATGCTCGGCCTTTACTGCCACGGTTTTCAGTTGCTGTTTGTTTCGGGGCCTTTCTGTCTGAAGTTTAGTCTGTAACCAGTGAAATGCTCTATTGGGTTCAGATCCGGTGACTCGGCCGTTCTAGAATATTCCACTTCTTTGCTTTAATAAACTCCTTGGTTGCTTTGGCTTTATGTTTTGGGTCATTGTCCATCTGTATCAGCTTGGCTGGATCTGAGGGCACAGTCTGCCTCTGAAGACCCCAGAATTCATCCGGCTGCTTCTGTCCTGTGTTACATCATCAATAGGCACTAGGGCCCCGGGGCCACCGGCAGCCATCCATGCCCAAGCATCCCCCTGCCTCCGCCGTGTTCTACAGACGATGTGGTATGCTTTGGATCATGAGCTGTACCGTGCCTTCTCCATACTTTTTTCTTTCCACCATTTTGGTAGAGGTGGATCTTGGTTTCATCTGTCCACAGAATGTTCTTCCAGAAGTGTGCTGGTTTTTTTATGATGTTTTTTTAGCACAGTCCAATCCATCCTTCTTATTCCTGAGGCTGATTAGTGGCTGCACCGCGCAGTGAACCCTCTGTATTACTTTCATGCCGTCTTCTCTTTATGGTAGATTTGGATATTGATCCGCCGATATCCTAGAGAGAGTGGGTCACTTGGTCGGCTGCTGTGAAGGGGCTTCTCTTCACCGTGGTAATTATTCTGCCATCATCCACCGCTGTTGTCTTCCATTGGCGTCCAGGTCTTTTTGCATTGTGAAGGTCACCAGTGCTTTCTTTCTTTCTCAGGATGAACCAAACTGTAGATTTTGCCGCTCCTGATAGTGTAGACATTTCTCGGATATGTTTTTTCTGTTTTTGCAGATGAAGGACGGCTTGTTTCACCTGCACGGAGAAGAGCTCCTGTGACCGCATGTTTACTTCTTAGCAAAATCTTCCAAATGCAAGCACCGCACCTCAAATCAACTCCAGGCAATGTGCTTAATTGAGAATGAAATAATGAAGGAAGTGCCCACACCTGCCCATGAAACAGCCTAAGAGTCAATTGTCCGATTACTTTTGGTCTCTTTGAAAACAGGGTGCCACGTGTAAAAGGAGCTGGAACTCCTAAACCCTTCATTAAATTTTTATGTGGATGCCCTCAAATGGAAGCTAAAAGTCCGGACTTTGTCCATTATAATTGTATTTTTGTAATTACTGTAAAATCCATTTCTCGTTTAATGCATTGGGGGACACAGCACCATGGTATATGCCCAGCTGACACTAGGAGGCTGATACTAGCTAAAGAAAAGTGTTGGCTCCGCCCAGGCGGGCTATATCCTCTCCACAGCCACTAGGCTAATCAGTTTGCACCAAAAGCAGTAGGATAGAGAAACAGCAGCAAGGAACCAACAAGTGAAGTAAAAACAGAGGGTGGGATCTGTGTCCCCTAATTGAACGAGAAAGGGATTTTACGGTAACTGCAAAAATCCAATTTTCTCGTTAATGGCATTGGGGGACACAGCACCATGGGACGTTCCAAAGCAGTTCCCAAGGGTGGGGGAAAAAAAAAAAAAACAGCCATGCAAACGGTTGGGTGTACAGGTGCAGGAGAACCATATGACCCAACAGGACCAGGAGAGGCCATAGCATGAAATGAGAGATAGGAAAACAAAGGAATGGGCCGAGAGGCTCCAGGACCAGGAAGAATCCCAAGAGAAAATAGTGGGAGACTGCCAGAATCCCAGGACAAGTGCCTGGTAAAAAAAAAATCCCAAATGCAAGAAAAAAGGGAAACACCCAGCTCGACCCAAGGCTGGGGAAAAATAAAAATCTGGAGGAGAGGAAGCAGGGCAGATGTCCTGCGTAGAAACAGAGGTGAAGAAAATGCACACTGGGGAGGCAGAGGAAGGAACTGTAAGATCCCCTGCTCCCCTTGATAAAACAGGAGCGCATCACCGCCAGAAAGCGACCGTACGCCGTGACCTAGCCAAACTACATATAGAAATATGCCCTAAAAGAAGGATCTAGAAGAAGACAGATCCAACAAGAAGATATGGTGGCCCTAAAGAGCCAGCGAGGGAACCTGTCAGAGGAAAAAAATGCCTGGGAAAAGACAGAAGCCCTGACCCAAGGAAAAAAACTTCCTGGAGGGCAAGTAAATTCCGTAAGGCCTAGAAACAAAAGAACCTAGCAAGAAAAAAATAACTTGGCAAGGAAAAACCACTCAGTATGGTCACAGACCCAGGACATACCCTGCTGTGGCAAATGCCATGTGAAGGTACGTGAGCAGATGCCAGGGTATAGAGAGATAACAGGGAGGCACAAGCGACTGAATGCTCCGAGAGAAGAAATCGCAACAGTCACCATCCATGGGAAGAGAGCTAGCCTCCTTCCACCACGAAACAGGTGAGAGAAACACCTGATGAGAAGAAGGTGGGACCCCATCCCACCCAGGAATGCAGCCACCCCCTTGAGGGGGAGGGAGAACTTAGCAATGGCTAGGACGAGGGCAAGTAAGAGCCAGAGGGAACCCGGAGCACAAGAAGGCTCAGGAAAAATGCGACCAGTCTCAAGCCCTGGAAATACGAGTGGAGACATACTCGCCTGAAAGATATTGGAGTAGAGAAGAGAAGACTGAACAGCCAAAGGAGGAAGCGTTCCCATACAGAGGGAAAGCACCATTCCCCTAATGGCCAATATCTCTAGAGCAACCAAGTCCCAGGAACTGGGACCTGAAAATGAGGAATAGAAAGTGAGGCTAGAAATCCAAGTAGTAAACAAGCCTATGGGGACCCAGGAGAGAAAGGAACCAAACTGGGCCCAAAGCTGCTCTCAAACCGAGCATATAGAGATGCCACGAGTAGCTGCCCCTGAGGGAATTGGACAGCTGGATGGACCTGCGACCATCAGAGCAGGGACCCAAAGCAAGAAAAGAGGGGCCCATAGGAGCAACTATAGAGAAAAAAAAAAACATCAGCCATGGTTAACTAACTAAGCTAAGAGTAGTTACCGACATACTGTATACACTGCCCACGAAGGGGCAAGTACAGTACTCTGGCTGTCGTCAAGAATTGCGGACACCCATAAGGCAGAAAAGGATGCCGGCTTCGCCAGCGGAAGCCGGAAGAGGCTACACTGACACGTAGAAACCAGCTATCGGCCGAGCACAGCGAAAAAAAAAAAAACAAGAGGGGGGAAAGGTTTTTCCGGAGTATACAAAAAAGGCATGGCGAAGTGAAAGGAGCGACTGGCAGTAGCCAACTACTCCAAAAACAGAAGAGAGTACAGAGGATGCCTGGATATGGAAAAACCCAAGGGACTGTATGCGATATGGGAGCCAGCAGTGGAAAACTCACCCTCACCTAGGCAGGTGTATGGTGCTCACCAGTCCTTCCACGACCATGTTAGAGAGGACGTCCAGCGATGACCCAAAAACTGCAGCAGCAGCTGGTGCTCACATCGTGGCGAATCCCTGTCGCATAGAGCATACAGTGATGATCCAGGTATTCCATCAAGATTGGAGCCTACACGTCTGTGAAACCAAGCAGAAAGATAGCAACAGTGCGAATACCCCATCAACTTATAGGGTACATCCTATGGTTGTCGAAAAACACACCTAGTATATAATAGCCGACAACCGGCCCAAAGTGGAGAAATGCGGTTGCTTGGTGCATATCAGGGCCAAGAGGTCTTGTTAGATAATGCATCATGCAACAAAGAAAAACCATGCCCATTATAGGGGCAAGGAGAGGACTCTGTGCATTCAAGGAGACGCGACAGGCGGTGCCCTGCACACACCACTAATAAAAGGTGCTAACAAAAGGGCTTGGGGCACCCAGGAGGTGTGACCGAGACAGTGTCCCGCACACACGAATACACAAAATAAAAGGGTTAAAGCGAGGCCCTGGTGCAGGGATACATTGCAGCCATCACTGCCACAGAGAAATCTCCTAAAGGAGCAAGGCATAACTGCTGGAGTCTAACGGACACAGAACCCTGCAATTGTGTACTCACAATGCAGAGATGCCCGCTGGCACAACTACTCCCCTTTCCCCGCGAGGGGGGGGGACCAATGATACCAGGTACATATCCCAACTGGGACAGTTGACAGATACAACACCCAGAGATGGTACAAGTACACCACTGGAGGGGAACGGAGATGGGTTTCCAGAAGCATACTGGAGCAGGAAGGAGGGATGAATACAGAGTTGGGGATGGTACCATGAAGAAAGAGCAACATTATGCTCAGCCCACGGTAAAATTAGAAAGGGCCATGCAAGAGATGGTAAACCACAGTTTGCACGAACAGGGCACAGAGCTGGAGATGGCACAAAAACTCGCTTGCTGAGGGAGTAAAACGGCTACGTGGTGCACACTAGAACCAGGGTGGTGTCATGGCGACAGTAACTGGGGAAGGTACGGATCCAGGAAGGTGTGGCAAATAGAGCAGTTACCCTGGCTGAAAATGGAGGCCTGGCAACCAGGTCTGCCTGACACATCATGTAGAAGTGGTATGAAAGCCTCCCCCAGAAGGGGAAAGCATACGCACCTGAGGCACCATATAGGCGTGCAAAGTGCCTGGCAAGGGCCCCACCACACACTGGAGAGTCGGCAAACTGGCGTACCCTAGTTAATGGGAAGTACTTTACAACCAGAGGAGTTTCACCAAAGAATTCACTAAAGGGGAAACCAACCACGGAGAGGAGACGTTCCTCAGTAGACCTTTGTCTCTGACCACCCAGATACTTTCGTATAGTGGAAGACAGCCTGGTTCTCTGCTCAGAGACAGAATCGGTGCAGAGGAGTCCCACAATGAGGCAAAAGGTACCCTATGTGATACCCTCAGAGCTAGTCCTGTTTTGCAGGAAACCAGGATGTAGAGCGGGTATAGCCCAAACCCAGGCTCCCCAGTCACCGCAAAACCACAACCCCACCATGCCCCATAGCTGCAGGCAGTCTGGGCAAGTTAGAAGCTGCAGCCCCGCATCAGCCGGAGAGCCCCAGGCCGGCCACCCCCGATGTAGAGGATGAGCTGGACCTGAGGGAGAGACCCTAGGCCGTATGGTTGCAGACAGGATCGTGCTTTGTCCAGATCCAGAATCTGAGTCAGACGTGTCCCCCAAGGCAGAAGAAAGACTGCGGACAGCCTGCTTAGGAGAGGAGTCATTGCCAGCCTCAGACCTGTCCTGGGGGTGACCCGAGGACACAGAAGAGTAGCAGGACCTAGTTGAGACAACCCGAGGTCGATTGCAGGACCTGGTGTCTGAGCATGAGCGTACCCACTTAGGAGAGGAGTCCCTGGCTGCATTTGGTCAGAAAAGTGGTTCAATAACTCCACCATGGATTGGGAGGGTAGGGCTAGATTCCCTATGGCCTGGGACAGGGAAGGGAGACCTACGCAGAAGGGGGAAGGGGGAAGGGGGGGGGGGGGGAGCCCTGAGACTGCGCACAAACAGGGTCAGGCTGACCGCATGGCGACTTTCTACAGCAACAAGCGCACAAAAAATATGTGGCGACCCCGAAGGTGGGCTGGGAATGGGGGACTTCTCAGCATAACCAGCCTGGAAAAAAGTGAAACAGTCAGCCGGACCCGAGGTGCTGTGTCCCCGAAGAGGTGCTGCAGCAGCCGCAGAAGCGTGCAGGAAGGCTGCATGAGATGATCCTTGATGCTGGCAAGATGAAGGCCCTGAAGCAGGAGTTAAGTGAAAACTCCACCCACGGGGCTAAAGCCTGTGCGAGGAGACCCCTCCCAAAAGCCGAGAGGAGCGGGGAGGGGCCAGGAAAAAAGCCCAGGAAGCCAGAAGGGGCGGGAGAGGATGCGGCCTAGTCGAGGTAAAAGCCGGGGCCTGAATTAATGAATCGGCCAAAAAATAAATAAATAAAAATCCACCTGGGACCAGAGGACAGGCCAGAGAAGATGCGGCCTAGTCCAGGCAGAAGCCAGGGACTAAAGTAGAAGGGAAGGCCGGGGAGGGGCATGGGTGGCCAGGAGGAGAAGGGTACTGAAGGGAGGGAAGAAAGAAGGGCCCTCCCACAAGTGTGGAGTAATTAAATTCAGACTGCCCCCAGGCCCCCCGCAGAAGAAAAAAAAATTAAATAAAAAAGCAGCAAGACCTGCAAAAAAACAGAGTAGGTCATGTCTGCCTCCTATGGACACTAGACTAAAACTGATTAGGAGAGGGTTTAGCCCACCTGGGCGGAGCCAACACTTTTATTTTGCTAGTGTCAATCTCCTAGTGGCAGCTGGGCATATACCATGGAATATGTTTTAGTAAACAGGTAATAAAAACGAAATTTGTGTCTGTCCAAATATATACGGACCTAACTGTATATAAAGCTGTATGGGATTTCAACGTGGGGCTGAAAATGACATAAATGAGGCTTGTACCTTCCTGGAGGATCTCAATGTCTGAAGGTTATTTCTATTCACTGTAGAATCTCTGTATAAAACAAACTTTATATTGTCTATAGACTCTAGAAACAGCTTGACTGCATCAAAGACATTTTCTTATGCTGCTAGCTCCCTCTAGTGGATGTTCCTGTCCACAGCTACAAACAAGAATACATTGCAGAGCTGATATTACATATTACCTGCAGTCTATGGGCATTTATAGAGAGATCTGTAAGTTAAGCAGGGCATCAATGCAGCCTGAATAGAGATGCCAAAGCCCGGACCCCCCCCATTAGCCAGAGCAGAGCGCTCCAGCAGATCTGAACGCGAGACCCCCCACAATTAGTGGGTTATCAAAAGCAAACCTGTTGACCAAGATGGACAACTCCTGGACCACAAGTGACACGGTAACTCCATTCCCACCTGTCTCTGGATCCTCATCTTTTCCATCGTCTTTCAGTGGCGGGAATGAATAACCCTTCTCAATTATTATTTTATTCATGTGCTCCCCTGTGAAGAAAAAAAAAAAAAAGCATAAGAAAGGGTAAAAACCCAGCACAACGGCAGAATCCGCAGGGTAGCATAAGTCATATACCTTACTGTAAAATAAAACAGTCTCCAGAACAGTCGCTGAAGACATTTAGAATTCAGTCACACATCATGTATGTAATAGGTTATAAAGGGGCTGCGCGGTCAGCGAGTAAGAACACTGACTGCAGAAGAGCAGGGCAGAGACATACAGCGCATCCGCACTGCAGGACACAGCAGGTAGTCTGAACCAATGACCAGCTCACTGCATTTAAGGGGACGGGCAGCAGTGAGGGGACATCACATGACTGGCAGATGGGACGTCATTCTGGGATGCTAAAAGTCGGAATCTTGCGGATGTGACAGAACAGGAAGCTCACAAAATTAGTAAATTAAATCAGCCTACATACTACACGACGCAAGTAACTTTTCTTTACTACATTGCAACACGTATGGGAGGTCACAGCAAACAGATTTACACAGCTCCGATATAAAACTGTATACTACAAGCTCCCCCTTGTGGTTGCTGATGGCCCAATAGTCCCTCAAAATTATCAATATGAGAAATAATAGTTCCATCCCCCAATGTAAACTAAATCCCAAGTACCTGAATCAACCAAAGACACATCAACCGAGTAATGCGGAATATCCCCTTGAACAACATCGATGATGCGGATTAAAAGCTTGTGCCCTACGAGGAGACGCTTGACTTCTGAAAGGCATTCTGTGGACCAGCCAAAAGGAGGGGCAGCGACATGGGCCAAAGAGCAATGCAAAGCCTAAAGAACAACAAGAGATGGAAAATTACTTTATATTAGCCTATTCCATAAAGAGAACCCCCGGCAGTGCACCCTGGACTCACACATGGGGGGAGCAGTTCTACATCACTATGTAACGGCTGCACATTGTCCAGGGTGACGGTTTCTTTGTTTCCAAAGTCCAGATACAGAACCTGTGCTGTTCTCACGCTCCTCTCCACATTATACACCAGCACTCGGTACCATTGCTTAAGGCAATCAGACATCTAAAAAAAAAAATAGTTTACTTCCAAAAACCATAAAGGGATAAATGTGTGTATAACACATAAGTGCACACAGAGCATGTCGTTTTAACCCTTAGGCTACCGAAGGTATTTTCGTTTTTGCTTTTTCATTTTTCTTCCCTTTTTTCCTTGAGCCATAACTATTTTATATTTCCCATCACATAGCTGTATGAGGGTTTATTTTTTGCGGGACATATTGTACTTTCTAATGCCACCATTAATTATGGCATAAAATGTAGGTGGAAGCGGTAAAAAAAAAAATCTAAATGGGGTGGAATTGGAAAAAAAACACGCAATTCCTCCACGGTTTTATTCCCACTGCGTTTTATTTACTGCAAAACTGACCCCTGCCCTTCATTCTCTGGGTCAGTACAATTACAACGATACCCCGTATGTATAGGTTCTTTTTGTCTAAATAGTGTATAAATAAATTGAAACTTTGATAAAAAAATATTTGTACTTATGTCTACTGAGCTGTGTGGGGGCTCATTTTTAGCGTAAAAATCGGTAGTTTTTATTGATACCATTTTGGAGTGTGTGACTTTTCGATCACCTTTTATTAATTTTTCTTGGGTAAGAGAAGCACTGAAAAATATGGCAAATCTGCCATTTTGACCCTTTTTTTCTTTACGCAATTTGCCGTATTGGATTTTTTTTTTTCTATTTTAATATTATGGGCGTTTTCGGTGATACCCATGATGTTTATATTTATTGTTAATTAGGTATTTATTTTTTAACCCCTTAAGGACCTTTGCCGTATATGTATTGCAGAAGTCCAGTCCCTGAACATGGCGCCCGCTCGCGGGTGCGATGCCCGTCGGGTGTCTGCTATTTTAAATAGCACAGACCCACGGCACAGGTATGAGATCAGCCATAAGGCTGATCATATACATTTTACCCTTCAGATGCCGTGGTCAAATGTGACCACGGCATCTGATCAGTCCAGAAGCGGAGGTCACGCGCTTCAGCTCGGGGAACCTGTTACACTGCCAAAATAGCCCGAAGTCTGAAGCAGGCTTCGGTGCCTATTTCAGGTATATACCAATACAGGCCCCTAGGTGGCAGTATTGTATTGTTATATTGAAAATGAAGTGTTCAATGATAGCTATATAGCCATCAATGAACACTATGCGCAATCCTATCATTGGCAGTTATTGACTTAAAAAAAAAAGTAAAAAAATAAATAGAAAACTAGAATGTGTCGGCAGATAAGAACCATCTGGCCCATCTAGTCTGCCCAATACACTGAATACTATGGATAGCCCCTGGCCCTATCTTATATGAAGGATGGCCTTATGCCTATCCCATGCATGCTTAAAGGAAACCTGTCACCAGGATTTTGCGCATAGAGCTGGGGACATGGGCTGCTAGATGGCCGCTAGCACATCTGCAGTACCCAGGTCCCATAGCTCTCTGCGCTTTTATTGTGTTAAAAAACAGTTTTGATTGATATGCAAATGACCTGATATGAGTCCTGTATCCGGAGATGAGTCAAGCGGAAAGGAGCCCAGCACCGCCCCGCGTAGTGTCGGCATCATGTTCATTCCCTGTACTGGCATCAGCACAGGGAACGAACTACGCATGCGCTAGCTCGCACATCACGAGATTTCGGTGCTCCAGCTCTGTAACGTCAGCCAGCAAGGAGGAGATTTGGAGGACGCGGGGCGGTGCTGGGCTCCTTTCCGCTTGACTCATCTCCGGATACAGGACTCATATCAGGTCATTTGCATATCAATCAAAACTGTTTTTTAACACAAAAGCGCAGAGAGCTATGGGGACTGGGTACTGCAGATGTGCTAGCGGCCATCTAGCAGCCCATGTCCCCAGCTCTATGCGCAAAATCATGGTGACAGGTTTCCTTTAAACTCCTTCACTGTATTTGCAGCTACCACTTCTGCAGGAAGGCTATTCCATGCATCCACTACTCTCTACTTCCTGATATTACTTTTAAACTTTTGCCCCTCTAACAAAAGTTCAAATCACCCCCCTTTCCTTAAAAACAAAAAAAAACGTAACCAATGAAAAATAAACATCATGGGGATCGCCGTGCAAAAATGGCCATACAATTAAAATATAACAATATTAATAGCATACGGCAAATGGCGCAACGGGGAAAAAAAATAAAAACAGACAATTTGCAATTTTTTGGCCACTAGAACTACCCAATAATTTTTTAAATAAAAAGTGATCAAAAAGTCTCACACACTTCAAATTGTTATCACTGAAAACAACAGATTGATCGCAAAAAATGAGCCCTCACAGACCCTGTACACATAACTACAAAAAAGTTATAGGGGTCAGAATATGGTTCTGAAAATTTATGTATTTTTACTCAAAAGGTTTTATTAATTTTTTTCAGTATTAAAACGCAATATAAATTATACAAGTGTGGTATCGTAACCGTACTGACCTGGAGAATGAAGATAACAGGTCAATTTTACAATATATGTATATTCCCATTTCTACCCCATTTGGAATTATTTTCCGCTTCCTACTACATGGTATGCAACTATAAATGGTGCTATTAGAAAGTACAACTTGTCCTGCAAAAAATGAGCCATCGTAAGGCTATGTGAATGGAAAAATAAAAAAGTTAGGACTATGGGAAGGCAGGGAGTAAAAAATGAAAAAGGCAAAAAAAGGAAAATCCAGGGTCCTGAAGGGGTTAAACTCAATATTGCTCATTTCTCATCCTGGTCTGCCATCAGGTGGCCAAAATAAGAATTACAGCATGAACACTTTCAGCCTCATCAGCCAATTGGCCACACGGGGCATCGGTAGGAAGCCCGGAAGTGCGAGCTTCTGGGTTTTTGCGCATTTAGATGCTGTGATCTCACTTGGTCACGGCATCTAAAGCATTTAGTTACCGCTATCTGCATTTTTGCCGGTGACTGTAATTAGCTGCAGGTCTCTGCTGTTTGAAACAGCAGAGATCTGCCAGCCATGGCGCCCGCTGCACGTGAGAGCGGGCGCCATGTTTACACATGGCTGGTAGCAAACGGGTTAAATATATTTTACATGGGAGGCAAACTGTTAAGCCTGTATTAGACAGGCAGATAGTCTGCCAGATCATCGCTAGTAACGCTTGTTATCGATGATCTGGCAGTGTAATACTGCTGCTAAGCAAACGCTGATTACAGACAACAGTCTCTCGGCCGCGTGCATTCGGCCTTATACTGAGAAGGAGATCGCTGCTTGTAATAGCAGCGGTCTCCTCCACTAACGAGCAGGCGATTGCCGGAAAGGAACAGATTTAATACAGCGACTGATGCTGGATAAGGCCTCTTGCACACGACCGTGGTTTGGTTCTGCATCCGAGTCACATTTTATGCGGCTCCGGTGAGGACCCATTCAATCTAATAGGGCCACAAAAGATGCGGACAACACTCCGCGTGCTGTCCGCATCCGTTGCTCTGTTCCGTGGCCCCGCAAAAAACTATAGATCATGTCCTATTCTTGTCCGTTTTGCGGACAAGAATAGGCATTTTTATAATGGGCCGTCCGTTTCATAAATTGCGGCAGGCACACGCAGACTGCAAAACACGGCACGTTCGAGTGCAAGAGGCCTAATACAGGGTAATCTTTAGACTGTCTAGTCTATGCACCGATAAACTGGCCAGTCTTGCACCACAATTCTGGCTCGGTTTTTCCCACTGCAAACCAAGCTTTCCTGCCATGAGCATCAGATTAATGCCTCTCATGTCAGCGACTTACCGGATCCGGCTCGTACTTTGCTACGCAGACTTCCCCTGTGTCAGGAGTGTAGCCTTTCCTAATGTTACTTGGGTCTGAATAGAAATTCTGCAAAGACCTTGTCACTTTCATGAGATGATCCACTGATTGACTATCAAAGTTGTTCACAAAGAAATCACTGGGGCTTGTATACTCCATTACATAACCCTATGAGGGGAAAACAAGAAGACGCACTAGGCATTTCAAAAGAACTTAAAAAAACGCATTCAACGCACCTCGAGGCAGATTTACTAATACTGTAATATTTAGACTAGGCTAGAAAGTGTAAAAATGCAGCAGAGTGGTCAAAGGTGGATGATAAATCTGGAGCATCTTAAGGCCCCTTTCACATGAGTGAGTTTTCCGCCTGGGTGCAATGTGTGAAGTGAACGCACAGCGCCCGCACTGAATCCTGACCGCAGCATGTTCTATATTCTGTGTTTTTCACACAAGCCCTGGACCCACAGAAGTGAATGGGGCTTCAGTGAGCTGTACCCCACTAGAACGTTTGTAAGTCTTCAGTTTTTTTTCACGTGTGTGAAAAACGCATCAAAATTCATTGCACCAGCATGGGAAAAAAAAAATGGAACAACTGAACGCAATCGCAGACAAAACTGACTGAACTTGCTTGCAAAAAGGTGCGAGTTTCACTGAACGCATCCGGAGAGAATGCGTATCGCTCTTGTGAAAGAGGCCTAAGACTAGCAAGTTCACATCACCTACTAGTTGACTTAAAGGGAACCTGTCACCGGGATTTTGTGTATAGAGCTGAGGACATGGGTGGCTAGATCGCCACTAGCACATCCGCAATACCCAGTCCCCATAGCTCTGTGTGCTTTTATTGTGTAAAAAAACAATTTGATACATACGCAAATTAACCTGAGATGAGTCCTGTATGTGAGATGAGTCAGGGACAGGACTCATCTCAGATTAATTTACATATGTATCAAATCGTTTTTTTTACACAACAAAAGCACACAGAGCTATGGGGACTGGGTATTGCGGATGCGCTAGCAGCCATCTAGCAACCCATGTCCTCAGCTCTATACACAAAATCCCGGGGACAGGTTCCCTTTAAGGCTGTATTACACAGCCCGAATAAACAGGCGTTTGTCGGGAAGGAAACGTTCCTCCTGGTCATTCGCAATCACCTGGTCATTCGCGGAGGAGACCACTGCAATGACATGCAGTGATCTCCTCCTCAGTATAGGGAGGAGTGATCGTTATACCCTATTGTGGTGATAGAGGGATCCAGATATTAAAATTATTGTTAGGGGTAGGCAACCCCTCCCTTTACATTCCTGTAGGGGGTCATCACTGCTGCCATGTCCGTCCAGGCTGGAGATTACAGCAATAAAAATTAGTAAGATGGAACAACTAGACAGAAACCAGAGCCCTATCATAAAGTGTGAAGATGTCAAATACCAGAGTGATACAGACCAGAACCGTTAGAGGGGTCCGGAAAAGGCTGGTGTACTTTCCAGCCGAGGTCACACATGAAACCCCTATCTTGCAATATACCGTACATGGAAGAAATAAGTGGACAAATCCATGAGACCTCAGGCCATGTATATGCTTTTATTGTATTAAAACCAAATCAATCTTAGCTCAGTAACAGGGAGCAATTAGGTAACTCCATCCATCCTGCCAATACCTCCGCCATGTTTAGTACGCACATGTGCGGGACATTCAGACGGAGTGGATGGAGGCAATATAAAATTGCTAAGGTGATAAACAAAAATATATTCCAATTGTGACACAGTGAGGGGAAATGTTTTTGTCCCTTCTCCAGATCTGAGCCTCCCCACAATCCTGTCTCTGAGCTCTACAGGCAGTTCTCTGCTTCTCATGGCTTGGTTTCTGCTCCGATATGCATTTTCAGCTGTGAGATCGTATTACCAATCCACTGAATTTATCACTGGTGACTCCAAGTGGAGAAACATCTCAGAGATGATCCAGAGAAATCTGAGGCCCCAGAGCAAAATGGCAGGTGTCACAGCGAAGGGGCTGAATACTTATGTCCAGGCAAAATTTTAGTTTTTCCTTTTTAATAAATTTGCAAAGTTTTATAACATTGTGTTCTCACTTTCTTATTATGAGATTAAGTGCAGATTGATGGTGGAAACCGTGAATTATTTTTTTATTTCAGCACAAGGAGCAACATAAAATATTAAAAACTGAAATGCATAAGGCTACTTTCACACTTGCGTTCAGAGCGGATCCGTCTGGTGTCTGCATTGTAAGTCTGGACGGATCCGTTTGCCTCCGCACGGCCAGGCTGCAAGAAGCGTTCGGGTGTCCGCCTGATGAGCAGAGCGGAGGACAAACGGTGCCAGACTGATGCATTCTGAGCGGATCCGCATCCACTCAGAATGCATTAGGGCAGTACGGATGCGTTCGGGGCCGCTTGCGAGAGCCTTCAAACGGAACTCACAAGCAGAGCCCCGAACGCTAGTGTGAAAGTAGCCTTATATCTATCTACTGCTCTACAAAAAGAAACTGCCGGCACTACCCACCAGTCATCACGGATGATGGGAGTCTCTAAGGCAATAGGGATTGCACAGTGGCAGAAAACAGAAGATGAATAATCCAAATGGCACGGCACTCACCACTTAGATGAAGTCCCATTTATTGTCATTTCTTTACATGCAGTGCAAAGGAACATTTGAGCAGATACACCAGCCTGGGGAAACCGTCAAAGGATGCGAAACAGCCATTGGCCGTGTACTGGTGTATCCTGCATGTAAAGAAATGATAATAAATGAGACTCCACATAAGTGGTGAGTGCCGTGGAATTTTCTATTACATTTGGACCATCTATCGCTCTCATATCTATCATTTATTGTTCTATTTAGCAGCTATTTTCTGATAGCGAGTAAGACAAATACATGCCCTTAAATAGAAGAATTTTCACCAACAGGCAATGCTGCCACCCTGGATTTGGGCGTCTCCTGTAACAGCTCAGTGGTCGAGTTTTTCTTGGACTTGGAAAGGAATGATATGTATAATGTGTACAGGTATCATGCGGTACAGAGGACACTTACCTGAAACTGTGTCCCTGCACTCAGCACTTTCTCCTCTAGGTCACAAAGCATAACCTTCCTTCCATGTAACACTTTATTCTTGGGTTCAGGAACATGGGAAGTTTTGGCCTGGTAGAAGTAAAAATCAGCACACACAACAAGATGTCCTCATATAAAACACAGCAGTAACAATAATGATATTCTAGAAATCTACTTAAAACAGGTTAAAGCGACAGAACTCATGAAATGATGGATGTCTGTAAAATACACAGCAGTAACAATGAGTCCCTGATCTCTGACGAGGGCCCAAGAAACTCTACTGGTCCCAATTATGTGAAAGTTTACATGTGGCTCTATCTTCCACAGCTGGGGCCCCCAAAATAAGATCTCAAGAACATTGCATTATCAATGCATTTACTGCAAAGAATGAACTATATAAAGGACATTTCACGCTGCCGACCACAGGTGCTCTGAGGTTCTCAAATCTACGAAAAAAAGGTGATTTAGGTCCCATGCATCCGAAGTCGTTTTGCATAATAAGTCATTTTAATACTGTACAGAGCGGGCGCTCCGTACAGTATTAGAATGTATTGGCTCCGGTGAGCCTAAGTTATTACTTTGCGAAGTCCCACAAGACTACGTGTAATAACTTCGGAAATTAATTTCTACTGCAAAAAAACGTTGTAATGAACTCGGGTTCAGTTCCAAGGTACCACAGGCGCTCCGTACAGTATTTGAATGTATTGTATGAAGCATCCATCGCTCATCCCTACACATGGCTGTTCCGTGCATTGGGGACCACAATTTGTGGTCCCCAATGCATGGGCAACAACATCCGTGCGGCTGCTGCAGACATATCCAGACCCATTCAACTTGAATGGGTCCGTGATCCGTCCGTGGAGGCACGGAGAGAAACCCTACGGAAGCACTTCGCAGTTGGAATGGCAATTGTAGACAAGAATAGGCATTTTGTATTATGGTTGTGGTCATGCGCGGTCTGCAAAGTGTGGAATGCACACGGATGCTATCAGTGTTTTACAGATCCGTAAATTGTGGATCTGCAAAGCACTATGGTCATCTGAATAGGCCCTTACACTGTGTTTTAATTGAAGGAGCTCCCTGACCTCTGACCCAGGGAGCAAAGGGGGTGGTGGGGTCCATGGTGTTTGTATATGTTCATAATCAGTGCATGTTTTTATAACTAATTATGTAACGTCTGATGAACGCACCACGCACTTTATTAAACCACCAGGGAATGTTGAATAAGTACAAAATCTATTTTTCAAATTTTCTGTTAAACCTGGGATGTGCCCGAAAAATATGGTAAATACTGCTGTTCTGAAAGAGCTGTATTAAATCACATCATATCCAGGATGGAGCACAGAAAGCAAATAAAACATGTTAGCACGGCTGCTTGGTCACAGATTCCTCAGAGATAATCCGTACATGTGATTTAGTAAAACTTAAGACTGATGACGCATATTGGGGGGCAGTGTAAAATTTCTTCTTCAATATCAGAAAATCCTAACGCATTGGAATGTTCTAAAAACATATAGGTCATATGACCGCTAGAGAACATAAACTGCTACCCCAGTGTTACCTTTGTGTCCCCGCTCACACTCTCTGCTCCACTCAGGGGTTTATGATCATTCGGTTCTTTACTAAAAAAAAAAAAAAAAAAAAATTTAAACTGACTGACAAGAAAGAAGTTAAAAAAGGATTACCAGATAACCCAAACACAAGCTTTACTCGGTGTACACGAAGCATAGCACGGACAGACATGAAAGGAGTAGCGCCATCTTCGAGAGAGCGGTAGAGCGCTTGTGCCCTTATCAGCTCATCTTATAGCACAAAGAGCACGCACATTCAGCCAAGCAGCACCGTGACGTCAAAGCACTACTTCCCTGAACTGTCCATCAGGCTTAAAAGGTAACACCTACCATTTGAACAGAAAAACGAGATTTTTGTACTTACTGTAAACTTTCTATTCTGTTCATTGGGGGACACAGGCTTGACCATGGGTACAGCTGCTGCCACTAGGAGGGGGACACTGAACACATAAGTGTGAACTACTCCCACCAGCTATACCCTTCCTACAGGGACTAATCTGAAACTGTTAGGCCCCTTTCACACGAGCGAGTTTTCCGCGCGGGTGCAATGCGTGACGTGAACGCAAAGCACCCCCACTGAATCCTGACCCATTCATTTCAATGGGTCTGTGTACATGAGCGTTGTTTTTCACGCATCAGTTCTGCATTGGGTGAAAATCGCAACATGGTCTATATTCTGCGTTTTTCACACAGCCCTGGCCCCATAGAAGTGAATGGGGCTGCGTGAAAAACGCATTGCATCTGCAAGCAAGTGCGGGTGTGATGCGTTTTTCACTGATGGTTGCTAAGAGATGTTGTTTGTAAACCTTCAGTTTTTTATCACACGCGTGAAAAACGCATCAAAACGCATTGCACCCGCGCAGAAAAAAACTGAACAACTGAACGCAATCGCAGACAAAACTGACTGAACTTGCTTGCAAAATTGTGCGAGTTTCACTGAACGCACCCTGAACGCATCCGGACCTAATCCGTCACGCTCGTGTGAAAGGGGCCTTAGTAGAAGCAGAAAAAAAACTAAAGCAGAACTATGTAAAAACCCAGAACCGAACCAGGACACAATGAAGGCCAACCAAAACTAGAGAACGGTGGGAAATGTGTCTCCTAATGAACAGAAGAGAAAAAGATTTTACAGCAAGTTAAAAAATTTAGTTCTCTCATCCTTGTCATTGGAGGACAGCGGCTGGACCATGGGACCTTCCAGAGCAGCCCCAAGGGTGGGCCAGAAAACAAAGATGTAGAAACAGATAGAGAACCGCAGTCTGTAGCAGTTTGCACCTTAAAAGGGAATCTGTCACCTGCTTTTACCATTTTAAGCGGTCACCATCGCCATGTTCACTAAAGTACCTTATTTCCTGAAGTCGTCTTCTTACTTTATTTCGTTTTGTCCTTTTGATAAAAAAGCCCTTTTTATGATATGCTAATGAGGCTCCAAGGTGCCCAGAGGGGCGTTTTTTTTCCCTCTCTGGTGCCCAGTGACGCCCCCCTGCAGTGCCCAGCCCGTCTTGATTTGAATCCCAAGAATGCCTCCTGATCCTGAAATAACCTCCCACAGCCCCGGCAAACGGTTCCGCCCCCTCCCCACGTCATCGTCTACCCTCCCCACGTCATCGTCCTTCTTCCTGTCGGCGGCCAGAAAACTTGCGCAGGCGCAATACCGCCTGCGGGATCATCAACCTCCTCAGGAGCTTAAAGGGGTTCTTCACTTACATTTAACTGATGATCTATCCTCTGGATAGATCATCAGCTTCTGATCGGCGGGGGTCCGACACCCGGGACCCCCGCCGATCAGCTGTTTGAGAAGGCAGCGGCGCTCCAGCAACGCCACGGCCTTCTCACTGTTTACCGCCGGGCCGCCCGCCCACTGACGTCACGACTTGTATCAACTAGAGTGGGCGCGGCTAAGCTCTGTTCACTTGAATGGAGCTTAGCCGCGCCCACTCTAGTTGATACAAGTCGTGGTGTCAGTGGGCGGGCGGCCCGGCGGTAAACAGTGAGAAGGCCGCGGCGCTGCTGGAGCGCCGCTGCCTTCTCAAACAGCTGATCGGCGGGGGTCCCGGGTGTCGGACCCCGGCCGATCAGAAGCTGATGATCTATCCAGAGGATAGATCATCAGTTAAATGAAAGCGAAGAACCCCTTTAATGATCGCGCAGAAGGATTTCCAGTGTTATAGTCAATAGGGGAGGGGGAAGGGGGGGATTGGGTTGCAGTTTTCAAATCTACCTATTAACTCAGAGTTGAAGTTGCTGAAACCACTCCTATCAGGTTAAGGAGCCAATAGTCTCTTCTTAAGGACCACCCCTTTTGTGATGTCATGTCTGCTATTTAAGTCAATGTAACTTGAATAAAGCTCTCTCTTCTACCATGGCTCAGGGGGATGAGAAGATGCTTTCATGAAATCACCTAGTGTGTCTGGTCTCATTATAAAAGCAGTATGATGCGTCCATACTTATACTTGTAACTGATTTGGCACCACATAAAGATGATGAGAATCACAAAAATTGCGATAAGAGGCATGCATTTAAATGCAGTTACTGTAAAATCAGGTAAATGAGAGGACTCTGAGATAACAGATCCTCTTGAAGTGGGAGACACCAGGGATCATCAGAGAGAAGGGCCACAAGTGATGCGTGCCACACATGATGCTGCCAACCCAGGGCCACGAGAATGACTGGAGACCATCAGACTTGATTTTCTGAGAAGCCATGGAACGAGAGGAAGAGGTGGGAAGACGTATGGAAACTCAAGCTGGCTCCATGGAATCACAAACGCGTGGGCTGCCAGAGCCAGAGGATCCTTGTAAAGCAGGAGGCCATAAGATAAACGTCCGACCGACCCCACCTGTTGCAGATTGCTTGAAAAACCTGAGGATAGAGGGCCCATTTGCCTGGATCGAAGCGTTCCCCACTGAGAAAGTCTGTGATCCAAATGTCCATGCCAGGAATGTGAACTCTGCCCATCAGAGCATGACTGTTATCTCTGTCATGGCTGCAGGACTCTGGGTGCCACCTTGGTGGATGAGGTAGGTGACCGCCGTGGAGTTGATAGACTGAATGTGAACCAGATGTCCCAGCAGACAGTCTGTCCAATGAAGCTGATGCCCTGGTGTGGAACTGTACAAAGGTGGCTGACACAGATGGGCACATCAAGGTAAGCATTCTTGATATCTATCGAGGACAGATAATATCTGGACGCAATGACCGACTTTAAGGACTCCACCCTGAAGTGCCTCACCCGATGGAAGTGGTTGAAAGCATGAAGGTCCAGGATGGGCTGGACCATCACCTCCCTTTTTGGGGACAACAAAGAGATTGGGGTAAAATCTGGAACGATCACGTCCTGCAGCGGGAGAGTGTGGATGGCTTGAAAAAAGGAACGGGTTGTGGAGGGAGAGTTCAAAGAAGAACAAAAAAAAATAAAAAATAGTGAACTCCAGCTTGTACCCTTCAGAGATGACTTCTTGCACCGAGACGTCTGAAACGTCTGCCAAACAAACCTGCTGGAACAGGTGTAGACTGCCTTCCACTGGAATGGGATGGGGTCAGCAAGTCATGCTGAGGGGGGCTTCGCAGTGTGGGACTTGGAACCCTGACGCCAAGAGGGACACCGGTTTATGGAGGGTTTGCTCTTTCGATTATGGATAGACCTGTCGTCCGGTTGCTTTGGGCTAGGGAAATGCCAAAAGGGTAAAGAAAAAAAAAAAGAAAAAAGGTCAGAGGTCAGCTCTTTTTGGACCTGGTGAAATGAGGGGATTTGTTCGGTAGAAAATGGGTGCTTTTACCACCCGTAGCGTCACAAATGATCTCATGCAGACACTTGTCAAAGAGTCTAATGCCAAAAAAGGAAAGGGCTGTTAAGGCCAGTTATGACACATTATCCACTGACCAGCAGGAAAGCCAGAAAGTGCGGCAGGTAGCCACAAGAAGGGCCGAAGAGCAGGCCATAAGCCTGGCCGCATCCAAAAAGGCCTCACACATGTAAGAGCTGATGTGTGAAATTTGCAGAGCAATATCAGAAAGCTCCTCAGGAACGTCCCCTGAAGTGATACCCTGTCGTAGTTTGTTCGCCCATTGTGCTATGGCCTTGCTCACCCAGGTAGAAGCAAAAACTGTACGCAAGGCTGAACTGACCACTTCAAAAGAAGATTTTGGAAGCACAGGCCGCAATGGAAGCCCGGGCCTCAATTTTCAGCGGCAACCGGCGGCAGGAGGATGCCCGAACAAGCAGGTTACAATGAAGCTGGGACCTCGATTTTCTTGCAGTGGCAAATGGAGCCAGGGGTTAGAGTTATGCATTGAAAAAAAATAAAAAAAACACAGGCCAATAGCATGAACAAACAGGGCAGGGAAAGGGTTAATCTGTCTGACGTTTTCAGCCCACCCCGATTCGAGCCGTGTAACCTTACTCAGTATGCGGCCCCTTGGGGAGGGCTACTACGCCGGCATCAGGGGGGAGCTTTCTGAAGGAGCGGCAAAGGTGACCCTGACGCTGTTCCTTCTTGTCTTCTGGAGGTGGGGAACGAACAGCGAGCTCCGGGACCCACTGGTCTCCCCCCTCATGGGTGGGAAAAACAGGTGCCTTAAGGTCACCTGTAGCCCAATCATAGAAACCTAGAATGTGTCGGCAGATAAGAACCATTTGGCCCATCTAGTCTGCCCAATATACTAAATTGGTATGGTTAGCCCCTGGCTCTATTTTATATGAAGGATGGCCTTATGCCTATCCCATGCATGCTTAACCCCCTCAGCCCCGCTAGCTGAAACCCCCTTCATGACCAGGCCACTTTTTACACTTCTGCACTACACTACTTTCACAGTTTATCGCTCGGTCATACAACTTACCACCCAAATGAATTTTACCTCCTTTTCTTCTCACTAATAGAGCTTTCATTTGGTGGTATTTCATTGCTGCTGACATTTTTACTTTTTTTGTTATTAATCGAAATGTAACTAAATTTTTGCAAAAAAATTAAATTTTTCACTTTCAGTTGTAAATATTTTTTTTTTAAAAACGACATCCATATATAAATTTTTCGCTAAATTTATTGTTCTACATGTCTTTGATAAAAAAAAATGTTTGGGTAAAAAAAAAAAAATGGTTTGGGTAAAAGTTATAGCATTTACAAACTATGGTACAAAAATGTGAATTTCCGCTTTTTGAAGCAGCTCTGACTTTCTGAGCACCTGTCTTGTTTCCTGAGGTTCTACAATGCCCAGACAGTACAAACACCCCACAAATGACCCCATTTCAGAAAGTAGACACCCTAAGGTATTCGCTGATGGGCATAGTGAGTTCATAGAACTTTATATTTTTTGTCACAAGTTAGCGGAAAATGTTTTTTTTTTTTTCCCTTACAAAGTCTAATATTCCACTAACTTGTGACAAAAAATAAAAACTTCCATGAACTCACTATGCCCATCATGAAATACCTTGGGGTGTCTTCTTTCCAAAATGGGGTCACTTGTGGGGTAGTTATACTGCCCTGGCATTTTAGGGGCCCAAATGTGTGCGAAGTAGTTTGAAATCAAAATGTGCAAAAAATGGCCTGCGAAATCCGAAAGGTGCTCTTTGGAATGTGTGCCCCTTTGCCCACCTTGGCTGCAAATAAGTGTCACACATGTGGTATCGCCGTACTCAGGAGAAGTTGGGGAATGTGTTTTGGGGTGTATTTTTACATATACCCATGCTGGGTGAGAGAAATATCTCTGCAAAAGACAACTTTTCCCATTTCTTTTTTTATACAAAGTTGGTATTTGACCAAGATATTTATCTCACCCAGCATGGGTATATGTAAAATGACACCCCAAAACACATTCCCCAACTTCTCCTGAGTACGGCGATACCAGATGTGGGCAAAGGGGCCCACATTCCTTTTAGGAGGGCATTTTTAGACATTTGGATCCCAGACTTCTTCTCACGCTTTAGGGCCCCTAAAAAGCCAGGACAGTATAAATACCCCACATGTGACCCCATTTTGGAAAGAAGACACCCCAAGGTATTCAATGAGGGGCATGGCGAGTTCATAGAAATTTTATTTTTTTGGCACAAGTTAGCGGAAATTGTTTTTTTTTTGTTTTGTTTTTTTTCACTTTCACAGTCTCACTTTCCGCTAACTTGGGACAAAAATTTCAATCTTTCATGGACCCAATATGCCCCTCAGCGAATACCTTGGGGTGTCTTCTTTCCAAAATGGGGTCGTTTGTGGGGTGTTTGTACTGCCCTGGCATTACATGTATGGCCAGCATTAGGAGTTTCTGCTATTCTCCTTATATTGAGCATACGGGTAATGAGATTTATTTTTTTCGTTCAGCCTCTGGGCTAAAAGAAAAAATTAACGGCACAGATTTCTTCATTCACATCGATCAATGTGGATGAAAAAAATCTCTGCCCCAAAAAAAAAAAAAAAATAAAAGAGGGGGAAAGGCGTCTGCCAGGACATAGGAGCTCCGCCCACATCCATACCCACTTAGCTCGTATGCCCTGGCAAATCCGATTTCTCCATTCACATCAATTGATGTGGATGAATAAGTCATTGCAGGGATTTTTTATTTTTTTTAATACAAAGTGTTTGCCAAAGCATATGAACACCGCCGCCTCCTCAGCTCATATGCCTCGGCAAACGTATATTTTACTGCAGAGGAGAAATCTCGTCTTGCAGCGCCGCATACACCGACTTTTGTGTAATCTGACAGCAGCGCAATGCTTCTGTCAGAATGCACATCAGTGCTGCAGCTAGTCGATCGGTTGGTCCACCTGGAAGGTAAAAAAAACAAAACAAAAGAAAAAACCAGGCCACAACGCAATAAATTTTATTAACTTTATAATAACATTTGAACAGAACATATAAACTTTAACCTTTTGAACTGAACGTTAACTTTTTTGCTTACTGGTGATTTTTATTTTTTTACCTTTATAGGACAAACCTCTCCTTCCCCATGGGACAATGTGCAAAGCGCAAATCGCCCAAAGATGTGGCGAAGTGCATTATGCACTTTGTCCCAGGTGAAAGGAGAGGTTTGCAGCAGCTGTGTGCGAATGGGCCCTAATAGCCCTGTGTACCTGTCCTGTGAGATGTGATCCCTATGCTAAGTGTACCTGTGTGTGGTACTTCCGGAAAGACTCCCCTAAGCATAGGGCAGGGTGGTCAGGACAGTCAGGACAGAAATAGCGGGTGTCACGCCTTATTCCACTCCTGCTACAGACACCACATCTTTTTTGGGGTGACGGTTGGGTTGAGGTACCAGCAACGACATTGGGGAAGTGTCACTCGTGTAGATGGCTCACTACACTGGTGGATGGGGCCACGGAACCTCCTGGATACAGGAGGTTCTCGATCTCTTCCTGAAATTTGAGGAAGGATCCTGTTCTCCCAGCCTTACTGTAGAGAACAAAACTATTATACAGAGCCAATTGAATCAAATATACAGACACCTTCTTATACCAGCGTCTGGTCCTGCGGGAAACTAAATACGGAGCCAACATCTGGTCATTGAAGTCCACCCCTCCCATGTGAAGGTTATAGTCGTGGACTGAGAGGGGCTTTTAAATGACACTGGTTGCCCGTTCTATTTGTATTGTCGTGTCTGCGTGAATGGAGGAGAGCATGTAAACGTCACGCTTGTCTCTCCATTTCACCGCGAGCAGTTCTTGGTTACACAAGGCAGCCCTCTCCCTCCTTGCAAGACGGGTGGTAACGAGCCGTTGGGGGAAGCCCGCGTGACTAATTTGCGCGGTGCAACAGCAGCCAATCTGTTCTAGGAACAAATGCCTGAAGAGGGCCACACCACACTTGTATAGAAATTGTCCACATAAAGATAGTGTCACCCTTATTTGGCAAGGGGTACCAAGTCCCAGACTGTCTTCCCACTGCTCCCCAGGTAGTCAGGGCAACCGACCGGCTCCAGGGTCTGATCTTTACCCTCATAGATCCGAAATTTGTGGGTATAGCCTGTGGCCCTTTCACAGAGCTTATACAATTTTACCCCATACCGGGCGCGCTTGCTTGGGATGTATTGTTTGAAGCCAAGGCGCCCGGTAAAATGTATTAGGGACTCGTCTACGCAGATGTTTTGCTCAGGGGTATACAAATCTGCAAATTTCTGGTTGAAGTGGTCTATGAGGGGCCGAAAGCTGGGTGGCCTCTGGGACGGGAGGTGGTGTTGTCGCTTAAGTGCAGGAAACGCAGGATGGTCTCAAATCGTGTCCTGGACATAGCAGCAGAGAACATGGGCATGTGATGAATTGGGTTCGTGGACCAATATGACCGCAAGTCATGCTTTTTGGTTAGACCCATGTTGAGGAGAAGGCCCAGAAAATTTTTAATTTCGGAAACTTGGACTGGTTTCCACCGGAAAGGCTGGGCATAAAAGATTCCCGGGTTGGCGGATATAAATTGAGTGGCATACCGATTTGTTTCTGCCACAACTAAGTCCAAAAGCTCCGCAGTCAAGAACAGCTCAAAAAATCCCAGGGCCGAACCGATCTGAGCTGTCTCAACCCGAACTCCAGACTGGGCGGTGAAAGGAGGAACTACAGGTGCGGCTGAAGTTGGGGACTGCAAAACAGGGTTTGCCAGCACCTCAGGGATTTTAGGGGCTCTACGGGCCTGTCTGTGCGGTGGCTGCGACGGGGTAACTATTGCACGTGCCACCGTGCCAGCTTCAACTGCCCTTCTGGTGCTCGCCACTTCACCATGTTGTACGGCAGTGCTGGTACTAGGTCCAGGATGGGCTGCGCTGCTGGTGTATGCCTCACCACGTAATCCGACAGCGCCAGCCCCACTCTGCTGCCCTTGAAGCGGATTCTGCGCAACCTGTGGTCTAGCAACACGGGCCGGGTACGCCTGGTGCTATCAGGGACCTCAGCCTCCTCGTCCGAACTTTGGGTCAGACTGCCACTGCTTTCTACAGGTTCATATTCTGACCCGCTAGATTCATCAGATGAGGGTTCCCACTCCTCATCCGACTGGGTCAGAAGCCTGTAGGCCTCTTCAGAAGAATACCCCCTGTTTGACATTTGGCAACTAAATTTAGGGGTATTCCCTGAGACTACCCAAGAAAAAAAGCAAGCCTGTCTTACAAAGGGGAGGCTAGCGAAGTACCGGAGGCCGCTGCGGTTGATAACAAATATCAAAACTGTTTTTTTTTATCGCCGCAGCGCGTGTAAAGTGATTGTGCAGTGATCAAAAAAAAAAAAATTTGGGGGTCACTGCGGCGGGGCTGGCGTGGGTGAACGCACGTGTGGGCGTCCGATCAGGCCTGAACGGGCAAACACTGCGTTTTGGGTGGAGGGCGAACTAAGGTGACACTAATACTATTATAGATCTGACCGTGATCAGTTTTGATCACTTACAGATACTATAAAAGTACAAAAGCTGATTAGCGATACGCTAATCAGCGAATAGCTAATCAGCGAATAAGTGACTGCGGTGCGGTGGGCTGGGCGCTAAACGATCGCTAAACTACGTAACCAAGGGGCCTAAACTATCCTAAAACCTATCAGTCAATACCAGTGGGGAAAAAAGTGACAGTTTACACTGATCACTTTTTTCCCTTTCACTAGGTGATTGACAGGGGCAAGAAGGGGTGATCAAGGGGTTAATTGGGGTGCTGGGGGTGATCTGGGGCTAAGGTGTAGTGTTTGGTGCTACTCACTGTGATGCCTGCTCCTCTGCTGAGACCAACCGACCAAAAGGACCAGCAGAGGAGCAGGGAAGCCATTTAACACCTTATATTTATAAATATAAGGTGTTAGATGGCTTCTGATTAGAGATTTTGAAAATCGCCAGCCTGCCAGCAACGATCATTGGCTGGCAGGCTGGTGACGAAATGGTTCTTCAACTTTTGCCGGCCCGCAAAGCGCATGGGTGGGCCGGCTCAGACCGAAATCTCGCGCCTCGAGAGATGACGCACGAATGCGTCCAGGAGGAATGAATCGACCACCTCCAGGACGCTTCCGTGCGTTAGGCGGTCCAGAGAAGGTTAAACTCCTTCACTGCATTTGCAGCTACAACTTCTGCAGGAAGGCTATTCCATGCATCCACTACTCTCTCAGTGAAGTAATACTTCCTGATATTACTTTTAAACCTTTGCCCCTCTAATGTAACACTATGTCCTCTTGTAGCAGTTGTTCTTCTTTTAAATATTCTCTCCTCTTTTACCTTGTAGATTCCCTTTATGTATTTAGCAGTCTCTCTCATCTCCCCTCTGTCTCGTCTTTCTTCCAAGCTCTACATGTTAAGGTCCTTTCATCTTTCCTGGTAAGTTTTATCCTGCAATCCATGGACCAGTTTAGTAGCTCTTCTCTGAACTCTCTCCAAAGTATCCGCTATCCTTCTGGAGATATGGTCTCCAGTACTGCGCACAATACTCCAGATGAGGTCTCACTAGTGCTCTGTAGAGCGGCATGAGCGCCTTCCTCTGTCTACTGGTAATGCCTCTCCCTATACACCCCAGCATTCTGCTAGCATCTCCTGCTGCTCTATGACATGGTCTGCCTACCTTTAAGTCTTCTGAAATAATGACCCCTAAATCCCTTTCCTCAGACACTGAGGTTAGGACTGTATCACTGATTGTATATTCTGCTCTTGGGTTTTTACGTCCCAGGTGCATTATCTTGCACTTATCAACATTACATTTTAGTTGCCAGATTTTTGACCATTCCTCTAGTTTTCCTAAATCCTTTTCCATTTGGTGTATCCCTCCAGGAACATCAACCCTGTTACAAATCTTTGTGTCATCAGCAAAAAGACCCACCTTACCATCGAGGCCTTCTGCAATTTCCCTGATAAAGATATTAAACAATATGGGTCCCAGAACAGATCCCTGAGGTCCCCACTGGTAACAAGACCGTGGTCTGAATATACTCCATTGACTACAACCCTCTGTTGTCTGTCCCTCAGCCACTGCTAAATCCATTTAACAATATGGGAGTCCAAGCCCAAAGACTGCACTTTATTGATAAGCCTTCTATGTGGGACAGTATCAAAAGCCTTACTGAAGTCCAGATAAGCGATGCCTACTGCACCTCCGCCATCTATTATTTTAGTCACCCAATCAAAAAAATCTATAAGATTAGTTTGACATGATCTCCCTGAAGTAAACCCATGCTGTTTTTCATCTTTCAATCCATGGGATTTTAGATGTTCCACAATCCTCTCCTTGAGTATGGTTTCCATTAATTTCCCCACTATTGATGTCAGGCTTACTGGCCTATAGTTGCCCGATTCCTCCCTATTACCTTTCTTGTGAATGGGCACAACATTTGCTAATTTCCAATCTTCTGGGACGACTCCTGTTACCAGTGATTTGTTAAATAAATCTGTTAATGGTTTTGCAAGTTCACCGCTGAGCTCTTTTAAAAGCTTTGGGTGTATCCCATCAGGCCCCTGTGACTTATCTGTATTAAGTTTACACAGCTGACTTAGAACCTCTTCCTCTGTAAAGACACATGCATCAAAAGATTCATTAGTCTTCTTTCCTAACTGAGGTCCTTTTCCTTCATAAGAACTGAACAGAAGTATTCATTGAGGCAGTCAGCTAGTTCTGTATCTTCTTCCATATACCTTCCTTTTGTTTTTAATTTGGCAATTCCTTGTTTTAGATTCATTTTTTCATTTATGTATTTGCAGAATTCCTTATCGCCTTTTTTCCCTGACTGAGCTCATTTCTCTTCTGCCTGTGCTTTAGAAGCTCTTATACCTTGTTTGGCCTCTCTCTGCCTAGTCTTATAAATGTGCCTGTGATCCTCTTTTTGTTTTATTTTTATAATTCTTAAATGCTATCTTTTTGTTTTTAATGATTTTGGCCACTTCTGCTGAGTACCACACTGGTCTCTTCCTTTTTTTGCTTTTACTGACAAGCCTAATGCAATTTTCGGTTGCCTTCAGTAGTGCCACTTTTAAGTAGTCCCATTTCTCCTGTACTCCAATGAAACTGTTCCAGTCTGATAGGGACTCGTATACCACTAATCTAATTTTAGAAAAGTCAGTTTTTCTAAAATCTAAAACTTTTGTTTTTGTGTGATGTGACTCAGTCACTGTACTTATAGTAAACCACACTGACTGGTGATCACTAGATCCCAAGCTTTCCCCTACAGTAATATCAGATACCAAATTCCCATTTGTGAATACTAAATCTAAAATGGCCTCCTTCCGGGTTGGCTCCTCCACTACTTGCTGTAGAGATAATCCCAGTAGGGAATTTAGAATATCTGTACTCCTGGCAAAACTAGCTATTTTGGTTTTCCAGTTTACATCTGGAAGATTGAAGTCTCCCATAATGATAACTTCCCCCTTCAATGTCATTTTAGCCATTTCCTCAACTAGTAGATCATCTAATACTTTGACTTGGCTAGGTGGTCTATATATCACACCTACACGAGTTACTTTAAGATTATCAAGCTGCAAGGTAACCCAAACTGACTCTAAATTGTTCTCGCCAACTTGTATCAAATTAGATTTCATGCTATCTTTCACATACAGGGCCACCCCTCCCCCCTTCTTGCCTTCTCTGTCTTTCCTGTATAGAGAGAACCCTGGTATTGTTATATCCCAGTCATTACTCCCCTTGAACCACGTCTCAGTAACAGCCACTACATCTATATTCTCAGATGCCATTATAGCCTCAAGTTCATTGATCTTATTCCCTAAACTGCGAGCATTTGTAGACAAGAATCAGCCGGAAAAAAAAAAAAAAAAAAAAAGAGAAAAAGGGATGTCTGCCTCCTATGGAGGCTAAGCTAAAACCGTTTTATCTTAGTCCCTGTAGGAAGGGTATAGATGGTGAGAGAAGCTCACACTTCTGTGCTTAGCGTCCCCCTCCTAGTATGGTCATCCCTGTGTCCTCTAATGACACAGATAAGAAATAGTGAGTGCTGGAGCTAAAGAGGAAGTAAAACAGGGAGGTGGGAAAAAACCTTTAATGTCAAAGGGGACATAGGCAAAAGGAGCAGTCAATCTCACACCGGGCTGTCTAATAATAGTAATTCCACTAACTTATCATTTTTTGGACTATAAGAAAGCACAGATCGGAAGCCCACGGAAGCACTACCAAGCACTTCCATGGGCTTTTGGGTCCGTACCTCCAAACCACAAAAGATAGGACATGTTTTATCTTTTGCTGTATATTGAGGATCGCGGACCCATTCAAGTCAATAGGTCTGCGCCGCAATATGCGATTCACGCGGCCGGTGCCTGTGCATTGTGGACCGCAATTTACAGTCAGCAGACGGGCATGGATGGCCTACGGTGGTGTAAATGAGCCCAAAGTCTTCTGTTTTTGGGGACTGTGGGGCTTTTTTTTTGTGTGTGTTAGCATTAGGGATAGGTTTAGAATAAGGGGTGTTTTGCTTCTAGTTCTGACAATGATTTTGGGGCAACAAGCAGGGCTGTGGAGTCGGTAGATAAATGCTCCGACTCCTCAGTTTTTTGTACTTCCGACTCAGACTCCTCTGTATTTAATATGCGAATGTATTTTATACATTCCTTGAAGGAAAGAAAGAAGTTCTTCTAAGCTCTTCTAGCACAGAGAGGTAGTTGGGCAGAAGCTGCTGCCTTCTCCTTTGTGTGCTGATCTTCTGCTGAAGATAGGGCAGTGGGAGGATCCAAGAAGGGACATTTATTTTAAAACATGATTTCCCTAGAAGAATCCCATAGTCATGTTTAAAGTTTAAGATAACATTCTGAGTTTACACGTTTTATAGCCTTAGCTGAATGACAGCAGTTTTTCCAATGGTTTACAGCAAGGATGTCAAACTCGTGGCCCTCCAGCTGTTGCAAAACTACAACTCCCATCATGCCTGGGCATACTACAGCTATCAGGGAATGATAGGAGTTGTAGTTTTGCAACATCTGGAGGGCCATGAGTTTGACATCCATGGTTTACAGCTTCAGTCTTGAACTATTGACCCTCCATTCCCTTCACTTATACAAGTGTCTCTAGTCCTGCAAAACACATATTTACTTAATCCCTTATCAGTGAGAGGCGAGGTAAACCATGGGCATTGTGTTCCCTGTAACATCAGAACACAACACAATGGAAAGTATATGTATTGCCACTCCTAATTGTGCATTGCGTGCCATATAGTGAAGCATATGAAAAGCTTCTTCACATCACTGAACGCGTTTGTTTTGCGGTTACGTGAGGCACTGCATGCATTGGCCTTTATTCTTACAGTAGAGAAGTCATTAATTATAACTGTTTATGAATTCGGACATTTAAACTTGCTTTTTTATTTTTTTATTCCAATTTAAATTTAGTAGGAGTCGGAGTCGGTTCATTTTTTGCCGACTCCGACTCCAGGTACCCAAAATTGACTCCGACTCCTCGACTCAGACTCCACAGCCCTGGCAACAAGCATGGCAGAACACGGAGCAATAACTGGAGACACATTTACTCGGTTAGGTGCATTTAATCAGGTGACCAGACGCGCCATTGCTATTTGGTCAGCAGATGACACACTAAGGTTAACAGGAGATGACCAAAACTTAACCCCTTCTACACTAGACCCCAAAGTTAATGACCTCGGTCCTTCCATTAAGTCACCAGAGAAGGTAGGTGGATCTTAATGACAGAAAAATATGATGTGAAGCCCTATGGCAAGGAGATGTTGTTACTTTTTGATCAATGGGAGCCTGACTCCTAGATCCCCACTGATATTTAGCACATAGGGGCCACAGTGCTAGGGAAAGGACCCAACAACCATGTCTATATAATGATTATGGATATCAAATTGGGGGACCACCTGTTCAGGGACCCTCCTCAAAGAGCCAAAACAGAGAGTCTCTTCTAACAGATCTGATCCGTCCTTGTATTACATGGCTGATCATTAATCTAAATGGTCATCATGTAATACTACATTTGCAATGAGCATGGGAAATGCTTACCGTATTTTTCACCCCATAAGACGCACTTTTTCTCCCCCTAAAATGGGGGGAAAAATGCCCCCGTGTCCTATGGGGCAAATGCTGCCAGCTTTACATCGCAAGCTGCGATGTACGAGCGAGCGGGGACTCGGGGAGGGACTGGGACTCGGAGCTGGGGGCCGGCAATAGTGGCGGGGCGGTGCAATCACTGTACTATAGCCCCGCCGCTCCGGTATACTAATTTAAAATGTCTTATTCAATTAATAGTTATTAAATATGCCTCTTCATTCCTAATAGTACCTTAAATCCTAACCGTTTCAGTACAATGCAGGCCGGGCGGGCGGCTGCGTAACTCCCTGATGTCACGTGCCTGTGCCGCCTACTTTATGAATGAAGCAGGCGGCGCAGGCAAGTGACGTCAGTGAGTGACGCACCGGCCGCCCGGCCTGCCTGCCTCCATTGTACTGAAGCGGTTAGCATGTACGGTACTATTAGCAGTTGGGGGGCATGTGTAATAACTATTAATTGAATAAGACATCTTATATTTGTATACTGGAGCGGCGGGGCGGGGGGGGGGGGATCTGTGGATGACATTTTTATGGAGGACATCTGTGGATGGAACAGTTATGGGGTGGGGGGGTCTGTGGATCGCACATATATAACAGTGTCCGTCATCCACAGATCCCCCCCCCCCCATAAGTGTCCGTCATCCACAGATCCCCCCCCCCATAACAGTGTCCGTCATCCACAGATCCCCCCCATAACAGTGTCCGTCATCCACAGATCCACAGTAATAGTGCCATCCACAGACCACCATTAGTTCCAAACCCACCAAACACAGCACACCTTTTGGTTAAAAATATTTTTTTTCTTATTTTCCTCCCCCAAAACCTAGGTGCGTCTTATAGGGCGAAAAAGACGGTAATTTAGCTGTGGGATATCGGGAGCCAATCGCCCCATCAGGAACATTTTAAATGAATGTACTGGACTGGTATCAGATTTACAGATCAGTGCAATACAATACAGAACCAATTATTTCATTTGTAGGCTTCATTCGTGAATATGGTGTAATACATCATCTGATAGGATGTGGCTATGATAATGCAATTATACTTGTAATATAGCCTGACAGGGTGACTACATATATGTTTATACTTGTAAAGCTATGTTCCACTGTTAAAACCCACCACGGGTTCCACAGCAAAAATGTGAGGCTGTCCGGTCAGTGGCGGATCTGCACGCAGGTTTAGCCCAAGTCAATAAGGCTAATCCACGAGCGGAAACTGCAGCAATAAGGCATCGATATGTCTTAATCATATGCTTGAAAACTTATTCCAAACCCACTCAATAATACACGTGATACTGTAAAGGTCAACAATATGTACATGGGAAGAATATGTATTACTGTACACTCACTGCACTGTGCTGTTAATGTTCAGAGGGGCAATTGTGGTTCAATAGGGATAAATGGTACACTTGAGAACATGACTATGAGCTTGTGCACAGTAGTGAAACATCTACCATGGTGGGTTGCTCACACCGTAGTCTACTTTCACACTGGCGTTTTGGTTTCCGTTTGCGAGATCCGTTCAGGGCTCTCACCAGCGTCCAAACGGATCAGTTTTGCCCTTAATGCATTCTGAATGGAAAAGGATCCACTCAGAATGCATCAGTTTGGCTTTGTTCAGTCTTCATTCCGCTCTGGAGGCTGCTTGCAGCGTTTTGGTGTCCATCTGACGAAACTGAGCCAAACGGATCCGTCCTGAAACACACAGTAAGTCAATGGGGACGGATCCGTTTTCACTGACACAATCTGGCACAATAGAAAACTAATCCGTCCCCCATTGACTTTCAACGGTGTTCAAGATGGATCCATCATGGCTATAGAAGACCTAATACAACTAGATCCGTTCATGACGGATGCATGCGGTTGTATTATAGTAACAGAAGCGTTTTTTGCAGATCCATGACGGATCAGCAAAAAACACTAATGCCATATGGGATCCCTGGGACGTTTACTGGGCTACGAGACAGCCTTAGAGAGCTGCTGAGATTAGTGTATCTCTCCCCCTCCCTTTTGTGTCTTTGTTCTTGTTGTTCGTCTTGTCTTGTTGTTATTCAGTGGTCCTATAATGGACTAATTAAAGACAGACGCAGTTTATTTTTCTTCTGTGCACTTTATTGTCATTAATGATTGACATTCCTCTTTCTGTTGTGGAATATTACTGAATGTTATTACTGCCTAGGTTACTGTGAATTCGGTGCTTCGTATGTTATGCCTCATACTTTGTACTAATGTGCATAGATCTGTTGTGGATATGCTTTGTCATTTCTTTACTCTTTAATAAATATACAATTATAAAAAATAAAAAAAAACACTAATGTGAAAGTAGCCTTTTCGAAAAAAAGGAAATAGTCACTAAACATAGCTGCATCACAATGGATCAGAGATACAGTGTAAAGGAAATAAAAGGGTTTTTAAAGATAATACTGAAGTTCTGAAAGATAATACTGAAGTTCTGAACGGATGCATGTGGTTGTATTATGTGAACGGATGCGTTTGTGCAGATCCATGATGGATCTGCACCAAACGCGAGTGTGAAAGTAGCCTTTTCTCTGATGAGTATGGGTAGCACAATAGGAGGAATGAGTACTCACGGTGAGATGGGCCTGCAGACCACAGAATGAGCCTTCCAGTTTTGCTTCTGGCACTCCACTGAGCAATAATACGTCTGATGACAGCGGGAGCAGCGGTTTTTTCCTGGACATAAGACAAGATTTGGTCTCCATATTTTTTCTAAACAATGTAAAAAAGTTTAATGGACGTGCAGACTGGAAATCAAGGTTAGTACTACGATATCTCCACAACTGATTCTGGACCTGCTGCCTTTAATCTCACATTTTTGTTATATATTATTATATAATAATTCTCTTATAATCATAAATGCAAAGTGAAGAAAAAGGAAGAAAACAGGATGAACTTAAGGCGCACCAAATGAACAAGCTCTCCATCATCCTACCGCAAGTCTAAATGTGGATTAGATGTGTGCATCCTGCAGATTTTGGGCTTTTTTTCCTTTCCTCTGACAGTTTCTGTAAGGCTTTGTGCACTCTGTGTCTGAGCCCTACGTTTGGCATATTTGCTGGGAAAAGCTCCCGATATAGACATCAAACGTACTCATAGGGCGCCATTTACCTGACACAAGTGTCCTTATTGGCCTCCTTGATGTACATCAGCATACCTTCTCTTCTACTCTAAGGAGCAGCAGACTGCACGTCAAAGGAATGTATGTCATGTGTTATGTTCTTTCACCATCACAATCAGTAAACGACTTACTAGAAGCCTGCACATGTTGGAATCTAACAAAATGTACACGTTGAGAAATCCTCCTGACATACACCTAGAGCAGTGATGGCGAACCTATGGCACGGGTGCCAGAGGCGGCACTCAGAGACCTCTCTGTGGGCACCCACGCCCTGGAAACAGTCTATGGTGTACCAGTATGCCTTAGACTTTTCCTGCCATTCATCAGCGCAGGGCGCACTATGAACAGCACAGGCAGAGCACTGAATGTAGGCAGGCTATTATAGCTAAATGATAAAGTACATGGAAGATACACTATACTGGACTGTAGTATTCAGGTTAAATTGCTGTGTTGGCACTTTGAGATAAATATGTGGGTTTTGGGTTACAGTTTGGGCACTCAGTCTGTAAAAGGTTCGCCATCACTGACCTAGAGTACTAGGCTCCAACGCAGTGTGCACAGAGACTACGGCCCAGATTCTGCGCCAAAAACTGGCTGAGCAGCAGCGCAGCAATCAGCTCCAATTGTTTTCATTGGGATGGTACGGTTTACTAAGAGATGCTATCTTGGAGGACCTCAATGAAAATAAGCAAATACCGCCATATCAGCATGGCTTCATGAGGGATCGGTCATAGTCCGACAGCCTCTCACCACGCTGGAGCTCCGTCCCCGTCCCCATTATAGTCAATGGGGACGGAGCGTCAGTCTGGCAGCACGGCGAAATAGCAGCAGGTCGGATCCGACAGGGTGAAAAGCCTGTCGGATCCGTCCTGCCGCTAGTGTGAAAGTACCTTTAGGTTGCATTCACACATACTCAGTCAGTTAAGACTTGTGTATTTTGCCCCTTTTGGGCTGTGTTCACATCTGCGTTGCAGCTTTCACTGCAGATTTTGTTTTAAGCGCTGCAGTTTACGGACCTGGCCCAGCATTGTGGCTTCTGTGATAAATGAAGAGAACAGAGCACTACTCTAATTTTTGGTACAGGATTTGATTATTGCTGTGTGATTTGAGCCTTATTGTGGCTCATTACTCTCATTCTATGGGACAGCAGTTTTACTTTAAGTGCTCGTTCAGAAGCCAGGATGAATGAGTCTGCATCTGTTTTGCAATTTTGCGGAAACGCTACAGACCCAATCATTTCAATGGGGCCGCAAAAGATGCGGACAGCACGACGTGTGCTTTTCGCATCCGTGGCTCCATTCCGCAGAAAGAATAGAGCATGTCCTATTCTTGTCATTTTCTATTATGGTTACGGCCATGTGCGGCCCGCTAATTGCGGAACGCACGCGGCCAGTATCAGTGTTTTGCGGATCCACAGAACACTACGGCTGTCCGAATGAGGCCTTAATCACAGTTTGTCGGTAGTTTACAAAAACTCTGTCCATGCTGAAATAAGTCAGTGCAGAGCATCTCTAATGTGAACAGAGCTGCAGTGTAAAGCATAGGGAAAAGATGCAGCAGCAGAATGTAGAGTTCAGATTAGGCTACTTTCACATTAGCACTTCCGTTTTGTCCCCATTCATTGTCAAAGGGGACAAAACTGAACTGAATGAAAGAATGAACCAGAATGCATTCCGTTCCGTTTGGTTGCGCTCCCATCGTGGACAGAATAATGCTGCAAGCAGCGTTTTTCTGTTCGCCATGTGGTGTGGAGCAAGGAGGATCTGTCCTGGCACACAATGTAAGTCAATGGGGAAGGATCAGTTTTCTCTGACAATAGAAATCGGATCCATCCACAATTGACTTTCAATGGTGATGAAGACGGATCCGTCATGGCTATAGAAGACATAATACAACTAGAGCCATTCACGACGGATGCATGCGGTTGTATTATTGTAACAGAAGCGTTTTTGCAGATCCATGACGGATCCGCAAAAAACACTAGTGTGAAAGTAGCCTTTTTGAAAAAAAAAAAAAAAAAAAAAAGGAAATAGTCACTAATCATAGCTACATCACAATGGATCAGAGATGCAGTGTAAAGGAAATAAAAGGGACGAAGCAGCAGGGACCTCGGGTGGAATAGCAGATTAATTTTAGAACACCTCAGCTTCCAGTAAATAATGCTGTGGAATAGGAGACAATGATCATAGCAGCACTGTTATGGAGCAAAGCTGCAGTAGAAATCATGGCAAAGGAGTAGAAGTTATTGTGGATTAGTGACAGCTCAGATGGAGTCACCCACATCCCTATGAAGCAGAGCTAATAAACCCCCCTTCTAAAGAGCGCTAGCAGGTGCACACATATGACATGACACAGCAGGGAGAGGTCTTACCAGTTAAACCACAGTTGGCGCAGGTGGGAGGTCGTTTCACTTCTTTTATAGATCTGAAAAATTCATCACCAATTGACAGAATATTTCGAGAGGGAATTCTCTGACTCCGTTCCTTGTTATGAAGAGCTGTGGCATCCTGCAAAGAAAAAGGTGCGATCAACCTCTGGGTGCCATGACAGGCTGGAATCACCTGCACACGGCTTCATCTAAAACTGCCAAACAAGATATAAAAAACAAATGAAGTAACTGGTAACGGTGCCGTACCGCCAGGACAATGCCGCTTATACTATACAGCGCAGAAGACCTCCCTGACCACAAGAGCTCGCACTCTACAGGAGAGAGGACCCTGCTGACCATAAGAGCGTAAGCTCTACAATTAGAGACCATAAGAGCTTAACCTCTACAGGAGGAGGATCATATTGACCACTGCAGCTTATATTCTAAAGCAGAGAAGTCCTCTTGTGACCATAAGAGCTTACCCTCTACAGGACAAAAGACCCTACTGACCAAAACAGCTTACACTCTACAGGAGGGAGAGGACCCTGTTGAGCATAAGAGCTTACACTCTACAGAAGAGTGGATCTACTGTTACAAGAGGTATACTTTCCCAATGGGAGAGAGACCCCACTGACCATAAGAGCTTGCACTCTACAGGAGAGAGTGAGAAGCCCACTGACCATAAGATCATCTACTCTACAGAAGGGAGGACATCTCTGACCATAAGATCTTACACTCTACAGGAGGCAGTAGTAAACATAAGAGCTTACAATCTAAAGAACATGTTAGGAGTAGGGGTCTGGGTGCTGAGACCACCACCACTCACTGATTTGAATGGGGTGCAGGGCTCAGAAGAATTGATCGGCCATCAGAGCCATTCCAGGGAGGAGGAGGACGAGGCCCCTGGATGTCTGCTGGCTCTGGTGACTGATGAAGTCCCAGGACGCGCACACACAACCATTCTAACCCATCTGCTGACGACACTTACAGATTTCTTGGACACCGTATCGCAATCTCCGGACCCTCTGAGGTGCGCCATGTTATCCTGTGAAGCCAACAACACAATTATAAATCATGTACAGAACTGAGGGTTTGCTACAATCGCATCCAGTATAAGACACTGTATTCACACTTTCTGTTAGAGGTATACTCTCCCAATAGTGGCCTGTGACAGATTACACGCCAGCTCCCAAAACAAACACACATCACGTCTTCCATATTCAGGTGACTCCTTAGGCTCCTTTCACACCTGCGTTCAGGTGTCCGCTCGTGAGCTCCGTTTGAAGGGGCTCACAAGCGGCCCTGAACGCAGCCGTCTGGCCCTAATGCATTCTCAGTGGAGGCGGATCCACTGAGAATGCATCCGCCTGCCAGCGCTCAGCCTCCGCTCCGCTCAGTGAGCGGACACCTGAACGCTGCAAGCAGCCTGGCCGTGCGGAGGCGTGCGGATCCGTTCCGACTTACAATGTAAGTCAATGGGGACGGATCCGCTTGAAGATGACACCATATGGCTCAATCTTCAAGCGGATCCGTCCCCCATTGACTTTCAATGTAAAGTCTGAACGGATCCGCTCAGGCTACTTTCACACTTAGAAAACTTTTCTAAGTTATAATGCAGATGGATCCGTTCTGAACGGAGCCACCGTCTGCATTAATATGAGCGGATCCGTTCAGAACGGATCCGATCGAACGCAGGTGTGAAAGTAGCCTTAGAGGGGTTGTGCAGTGTTATATTGATGACCTCACGATAGGCCATCAATATCTGATCAGTTGGGATCCAGATGCTCGCCCTATTTACCTGAATAGGAGAGGAGGCTGTAATTACACTGCACCGCTGCTGCGACAAGCAGGTAAACGCAGAATGGTGCGCAGCGATCACATGAGCTGATCGGGGGGGGGGGGCTTGAACCTGAGGATAGGTCATCAATATAACGACCGCCCATCGTCTTGGACAAAGTGCAAATGTTCCCGATTGCTCTTATAGAATAAGGCCTATTGCACACGACCGTATGGCTTTTTCAGTGTTTTGCGGTCCGTTTTTCATGGATCCGTTGTTCCGTTTTTTGTTTCCGTTGTGTTTCCGTTTTTCCGTATGGCATATACAGTATACAGTAATTACATAGATAAAATTGGGCTGGGCATAACATTTTCAATAGATGGTTCAGGAAAAAACGGAACGGAAACGGAAGACATACGGATGCATTTCCGTATGTGTTCAGTTTTTTTTGCGGATCCATTGACTTGAATGGAGCCACGGACTGTGATTTGCGGGCAATAATAGAACATGTTCTATGTTAAAACGGAACGGAAAAACGGAAATACGGAAACGGAATGCATACTGAGTACATTCAGTTTTTTTGGCGGAACCATTGAAATGAATGGTTCCGTATACGGACCGTATACGGAACGCAAAAAAAGGCCAGTAAACGGGAAAAAAAAACGGCCGTGTGCAATAGGCCTAAAACACCCGTAAAACCATTAAAGGAGTTTTCTGGTTATATTTAGTTATGATCTATTAATAAGACTGGCTCCCAACAAATCACCTGTATTATATTAATTCACCATTTATATAAACCTTCATTAAAATGTTATTAAAAAAATACATCAGATTATTGTACATTAATTGTTAACCAGGTATAAATCATGCGGAGCTCACGCATAAAAAAAATATAAAAATGGCCAAACCATTTATTATGACCGTTTTTGGACGGTATCTTGTTTAATGGATATTATTCTCCATGTATAAATTATAGCAGCGGCTTAGCCCATATATCTATTTTTCGATATTACATGTATCTGTGCATATGGGTTTTAATGGCTGCACTGGCCGGCACTCCTGGACCTGAGCGGCGGAGATAGCGGTATACGTGCGCTGTGTCTCTATTCCCCACCTTTCGTGTCTCTCCGCGCTGTGTCTCTTAATCGGGTCTACGTGGTTCACAGTCGGCTTGTGATCAGCTTTACAGCTCCACTCTCCACCGTCTCAGGACACGAGCGCACTCCTCTAAATCCTCCCAAATTACTTTTTTTTTTTTAAATAGGTCTCCGTCCACACGGTCTTTCTGTCGGCATTCACCAGATGTGTTTCGAAACAATCTTGTTTCTTCCTCAGTGGTATATGTTCAAATGAATAGTTTTGAACTATTGAACCAATGAATATTCATTTGAACATATACCACTGACGAAGAAACTAGATTGTTTCGAAACGCATCTGGTGAATGCCGTGTGGATGGAGACCTATTTTTTAAAGTAATTGGATTATCATCAAGCTGACACCTGGTGCTTTGGAAGGATTAAGGGTCCATTCAGAAGTCCGTATGTGTTTTGCAGATCCGCAAAACACGGACACCGGCAATGTACGTGATGCATTTTTCGGACTGCACATCACCAGCACTCTCATAGAAAATGCCTTTTCTTGTCCACAATTGTGGACAAGAATAGGACATGTTCTATTTTTTTGCGGAACAGAAGTGCGGATCCGCGGATGCGGACAGCACATTCCGACCCCATTCAAAATGAATGGGTCCGCACCTGTTCCGCAAAATTGCGGAACGGATGAGGACTCATTATGCGGACATGTGAATGGACCCTTAGAAGTACGCTCGTGTCCCGAGACGGTGGAGAGTGGAGCGGCAAAGTTTATCATAGGCTGACTGTGAGCCACGTAGACCCGACTAAGGCTACTTTCACACTCGCGTTTGGTGCGGATCCGCACTGATTACACAACCGCCTGCATCCGTTCAGAACGGATCTGTTTGTATTATCTTTAACATAGTCAAAACGGGGGGACGGATCCATTTTCACTGACACAATCTGGCACATTAGAAAACGGATCC